>NC_057796.1:359023680-359190711 GCF_018294505.1 Triticum aestivum
TGGAGGGGGGCTAGAGGCTTGGGGAAGGGGTCGGGCTCGGGAGGCGTGCGGGCGGCGGACTCCGGCGGCGCGTCGGCGTGCGGGAGGAGGAAGGCGACGGGGCGGGCCGGCCTGGCTTCGGCTGGGCCTCGGCCCAGTCGGGCAAGCGCGGTTTTTTTTTAAATAAGTTCCGTGAAGAAAATTGCATAGAAAAATAAATAAAAATCATAAAAATACAAAATAAATTTTCCCCGTCTAGTTAGAAAATCTAGAATAGGGTGAACATTTTTAAAATCAAAAATAAACATTTTGAAAACATGCATATTTTTAAATGCAATAAAAATTGCAAATAAAATCAAATAAATTCCAATTAATGATTTTAACATTTTTCCTCCAGTATTTCAATTGTTTTGGAGAAGTCATATTTTCTCCTCTCGTTTATCTTAAAAATGAAATATTTTTCCGGAGAGAAAAATAGTTAAAAATCCCAATCCTCGTTTGAAAAATCAAATAAGAAAATTCGAGAAAATCCCCAACTCTCTCCGAGGGTCCTTGAGTTGCTTAGGATTTATCGAGGATTTTTCAAAATGCAATAAAACATGATATGCAATGATGTTCTATGTATAACATTCCAAATTGAAAATTTGGGATGTTACAAACCTACCCCCCTTAAGATGAATCTCGCCCTCGAGATTCGGGTTGGCTAGAAAACAGGTGGGAGTGGTTTTTCCGTAGATCTTCCTCTCGCTCCCAGGTGGCCTCATCTTCTGTGTGGTGACTCCACTGAACTTTGCAAAACTTGATGACCTTGCTGCCGGTAACTCGGCTGGCATACTCGAGAATCTTAACTGGCTTCTCCTCATAAGTCAAATCACTTCCTAGCTGAATCGCTTCCAGTGGCACAGTGTCTCTCAGCGGTATTTCAGCCATCTCTGCGTGGCACTTCTTCAACTGCGAAACATGAAATACATCATGTACTTCAGACAATCCTTCGGGCAATTCCAGCTTGTAGGCAACTTCTCCCATACGTTCCAACACTCTGTATGGTCCAATAAAACGAGGTGCTAACTTTCCCTTAACTCCAAAGCGCTTCACTCCACGAAGTGGTGATACTCGAAGATACACTCTGTCTCCGACTTCGTGAACGGTCTCCTTGCGTTTAGAATCAGCATAGCTCTTCTGCCTGGACTGGGCTACCTTGAGCCTATCGTGAATCATCTTCACTTTCTGTTCAGACTCCTTAATCAAATCTGGTCCAAACAACTAACGTTCTCCAACTTCGTCCCATAGCAACGGTGTTCGAGAAAATCCCAATCCTCGTTTGAAAAATCAAATAAGAAAATTCGAGAAAATCCCCAACTCTCTCCGAGGGTCCTTGAGTTGCTTAGGATTTATCGAGGATTTGTCAAAATGCAATAAAACATGATATGCAATGATGTTCTATGTATAACATTCCAAATTGAAAATTTGGGATGTTACACAAGGTACCATAACAACAACAACGGGCACACAAGGTTATGTCTGCTTACCGGGCCAGGGTACCGCACGCCCATAACCTTCCCTCGTTGGAGGCACCGACCAGAGGCATGAGATCGGACCGAATAAAGGCCTTCCCGTAAAGGCAAATGTGGTTGTACTGGGAAGCTCGATTCAGTGGCACCATGACCCGATCAACGTTATGTTCAAGTTGAGTTATAATCAGTTTTAACTTGACATGAAAGAAACTACGAGTCACGGTATGCCATGAACATGCAACTATCTGACATGCAACATAACCACATAGCATGACAACAACGGATCAAAAACAATGCACCATGCTACTTGCACTACTCATCATTTTAACTTACTGGTTTCAACTTCGCAGGTTATCTATCTCATCATTTTTAGTTATGCATTATCATATTAAAAATCAAGAACTCCGATATGAAAGTGATACCGATCATACCCGAATCATAACCATGTCATGACCAAACTATCAAAGAACTTTTACTGCATCATACTAGTTCATGCATGCAAAATACTTCTGTAAACTAAGCACTTGTATCATGCAAAGTAAACTAGCATAAACATTATTCATATAAATGATTAAATGCATGAAAGTAATTCATATTTAAGTTGGAAAATCATAAATTTTGAGATGACACCATGCAAAAGCTTGTGGTGGCTTGCCTTAGCACAGAGGAGGGTCACACTCCTCCTGGTTTCCTTCAAGGCAAGTTTCCTCCTCTAAAAAATAATTAAAACCACAAAAGAAAATGTCAAAAACACTTCTGAAAATCACCAGAAATTGTAGATAACTAAGAAAAATATCAACTTTTTTGTGCTGCTAGAGAATTCCAAGACAAACACATTGCAAAAAGAATCAAATCATTTGGACTTATGGTTTAGAAGTTAGAGCCAGTCAAAGTTTCTGGTCAAAGATTGGTTTAAATTTGAATTAAAAGAAAATCAGAGGGGGTGACGTCGATGGCGTATTCCTGGAATACGCCTCCACTCGTACCGCTTTGGGCACGAGTGGGGAGGCTGACAACAGGCCCCACACGTCAGGTCGGGTGAGAGAGAGAGAGAGAAAACAGAGACGGGCGGCGCTTCGTCGGCGCTTTCTCCGGCGAGGAGAGCTCGGCGGCCAGATCGAGAGGGATGGGTGGATAGCGGAGACGCTCGCACACCTGCCTGTACCCGTGGCGTGCCAGAGCTGGACGGACGGGGTCGGAAAGGGCTTCTCCAGCGACTGCACAAGGCGGAGCTCACCGGAGGTGAAGAAGACGGCGATGAGGGGCTGTACCAAGGGCTCCTACAGGTTCAGACGGCACCAGAGGGCCACTAGTGAGTCGTCTGAGGAGTTGATTGAGCTCGCGGGGCACTGGAGTGAGGAGGAGGAGCAGAGGGGATCACCGGCGAGCTCGGGTCGGGGACGGCGGCTAGAGGCCTGCTTGGCGGGGCTGCGGCTTTGCTACGGGTTTGTGGAGGTTGGGCGATGAGCTTGGAGTGCTCGTAGAGGCTGGAGGGGGTCAGAATATATATGCGGAGGGAGAGGAGGTCTCGGCTCCGCTGGAGGGGTCTGGAAGCGGCGCACGACGACGAGGAGCGCCATCGGGGAGGGGACAAGGCTTCAGAGCTCACGCGGGCACTGTGAAGCTCGAATACGAGCACAGGAGGCGATTGGAGAAGAAGACAGGGGCACGGGCGCACTATGGCTTTGGCCGTGACGTGCCTGTGCTCGCTCGGCTACTCTGGCATCGGCGAGCGGCAGGGAGAGGTCAAGGGCGATGAGACAAAGCTTGTGGCATGGTGCGGCAGTCGGCGGTGAGCACTGGAACGAGCACGCGCCGAACAGAGGGTCGGGCGCAGTGCAGAGCGCGCCGAACACCTGCCAGCGCGCGTGTCCACACACAGTCACCACGCGAACTATGCCAAAATGATGCCCAGTGGTTGCCAAACCATGTCTAGCATGTTGTCCGTGCAGTTTTTGGTCTAAGAGAGGTGATGAAGCAAAGACAGGCCGACCAGACAAGACTAGAGCTACTCAGCAAGTTTCTGGACAGAAACTTGGGCACCAAGTTTGGATGGCTTCCAGAAGGAGATTAGGGATAATCTTCTAGAGTTAAGGTTTTCTTAGGAGGGTAATGAAGCTCAAGAAAAATCAGCTTCATTGGATCAAGGGTTAATACACATGTTGTGCAAAGTGCATTATTAGGGCAGAAAGGAAATGATTTTCTGTAGAAAAAATATTCCAAAGAACTATGAAATATTTTTGCACAGGGAGGTGAGGCAAGGTCCAAATAATATTTAAGAATTTTCTCAGATTTTTATGGCCAAGAAAAATGAGGGTTGCTTTGGAGCATATGGTGCTAAAGTGAATATCAGAGGGGAAAATGAATATTTTTCATTTATGAAAAATATTCGTATGGCCATTTTGAGAAAATCAGAGAGGAAATGATGTGTGTGAGAGAGGGGTGAGTCACTTGGGTGAAAATCAAGGACATGCCCAAGTGTTTAAGTCCAACTGAGATGATTCAAAACCTCAAATTCAAATTAAAATGGCAAATAAACCCAGAAAAAGAAGGAGGGCAAAAACCAGCAAAAACCAGGGTGTCACAAACCTCCCTCACTTAAGATGAATCTCGTCCTCGAGATTCCGTTGCTTGGGAAAATAGTTCTGGATAGGATGCTCTCAAAAAGTCCTCTCTTTCCCAGGTCGATTCTTCCTTTGTGTGATGCTCCCACTGGACCTTATAAAACTTGATTGCCTTACTGCGGGTGACTCTTTCCATCTCTTCCAAAAATTTGAACGGTCTTTCCTCATAAGTCAAATCCTTAGCAAGCTCTAGCTCTGCCACATTAGTCCTTTTCTCAGGTGGCGAGATACATCTTCTCAACTGTGAGACATGGAACAGATTATGCACTTCTGACAGTTCCGGTGGTAATTCTAACTGATAAGCCACTGTGCCAACTCTGGACATCACTGGGAATGAACCAATAAATCTGGGTGCAAGCTTTCTGCGGGTGTAGAACCTCTTTACTCCTTTCATGGGCGTGACTCAGAGGTAAACATGCTCTCCGGGTTCAAAACTGATCTGTCGGTGCTTGGAGTCATAATGGCTCTTCTATCGGGATTTTGCCAATTGCAGTCTATCTCGAATCTCCTTGACTTGTTTCTCGGCCTCCATCATCAAGTCGGTCCCAAAAATGCGGCTATCTCCGGTTTGAGACCAGTTTAGAGGAGTGCGGCATTTACGGCCATACAGAGCTTCATATGGTGACATCTTGAGACTGGTCTAGAAACTGTTGTTGTATGAGAACTCGGCATACGGCAGACAATCCTCCCACTTGGGTCCTTGAGCCAAAGCACATGCTCTGTCTGCCCGTCGGTCTGAGGGTGATATGTGGTGCTATACTTCAATGCTGTCCCCAAAGCTTGGTGGAGACGTGACCAGAAGGCTGAGTTAAAGAGAGATCCTCGATATGAAGTGATAGTTTTTGGCACTCCATGAACACTGACGATTCTGGACACATATAGCTATGCAAGTTGATCTGCTCGATAGGTGGTTCGGATAGGAATGAAGTGGGCTACCTTTGTCAGCGTGTCCACTACAACCCATACTGCATCATTGCCGCAATGAGTCTTCGGCAGACCGGTGTCGGCGTCCTGGGAACGGGGGTACCCAGACTTGCCTGCCTGCGGCCCATGACATGGCTCCATCGACGGCCTGGTACGACTCAACATCGACAACAATAGCTCAAGACCCTCGCGAGGGGCCAAGCCTCGCGAGGCAGACGACAAGACCTCCCTAGGGGCAGTCTCGCTAGGCTGGCTCCCAAGGAGCAGAGATATCTATGCAAGGTGCACCTCGCGAGGTTCACGTGACGTGAGCCATGATGACCAAGGCCAGGTGGGCGCCAGCGGGCGCAGCGTACTAGTTTCCCCTTTGGTGCCAAGGGGGCAAGCGCAGGCGCGGAGTCCCAAGGAATCAGGTAAAGGTTTCCATATCGGTGCAACAAGACCAAGGACCGGCAGGACGGCACGACGGAGGTCATCGTGGAGCCCAGGGCGGAGCCACCACTAGAGCCTTTGGCAGGCGAAGACTACTTTTGTCAAGATAGCTTGTACTAGTTGTCTCCCTTCAAATTTGGCCGCTGTGGGATCCCTTCCCGCCTACATTTGGGAAGAGGACCAAGGCCACTATAAATAGGACTTAGCCACCACCATAGAGGGGGGATCCATTCCATCCGAACCCTCACCAGCTCATCAAGCCCAAGAACACCTCTCCTCCTGAGGCTGTTCATCCACTGTACTAGTTCATCCTCAGCCCACGAGAGGCAATCCACCACCACACACTGGAGTAGGGTATTACACCACACGGTGGCCCGAACCAGTATAAACCCCTATGTCCATTGTTCCTTGAGGTCGTCGAGCTAGGCCATGGGGTTGTTGAGCGAGCGCGCTGGGGAGAGAGTGTTATTCGTGTGCACCCCAGAGTTCAAACCTCCCTAGGGTCTGCGGAACCCGAAATCCAACATTTGGCGCGCCAGGTAGGGGTACGCCGAGTCCTTTCTTCCGTCAACCGACGCATCACCGCTCCACTGCTTCCATGGCTGACGCTCGCCGAGCTCGTGCTGAGCGACGGGCCGCCCTCGCCACCCGCGTCGCCCAGACGGCTCCCGCCGGCGGGCCTCCCCGCCATTCTCCATCACCTGCTGCCAACGCCGCCACCGGCCTGGCGGGGCACGAGCAGCAAGCCTCGTCGCTGCACCCCTCTGTGCGGTGGGATGGACGCAGCGCCACCCCGTCGCTGACTCTGGCCGGTTCATCGTCTCATGCTCGTCGCGGGCCCGCGGACACGCAGGCTGCGCTGCTCCTGGCACGCGAGCTCCTGCGTTACCGCTCCGTCGACGACCTCTACGAGGACTGGCTGGACCGCATGACCGAGATCGTCAGCACCGCTGGGGGCTCTCCTGCACTGTCCCTCTCGCTACCTCGCCCGCCTCCCACTGCAGGTGACGTAGCCCATGGAGCGCCTCCGCCACCTCCACGTCAAGACGTCGCCCTCACACCCAGGCGTGCGGCCCCGCAGCATGACCCACTGCGCAGGGCGCCCGCGCATGAAGAAGGAAGCTGCCAGGAGGTCCAGCGGCCGCGAGAGGGGGCACGCGCGCTTCCAGCACTGCCACGCCAAGACCGCGCCCCGCTCATCGCGGCAGCGCGCGAGCTCCAAGACCAAGCACCACCTCCACGACAGGCTCCAGTGGCCACGGCGGGCTGCCGAGCCTTCACTCCCAAACTGCGCAGCGTCGTCTGGCCCGAAAAGTTCAAGCCCGATCTGCCTCCGCGCTACGACGGCAACCCTGACCCAGCGGAGTTCCTGTAGCTTTACGAGCTGAGCATCGAGGCGGCCAACGGCGACGAGAAGGTTATGGCGAACTGGTTTCCCATGGCTCTCAAGGACGGCGTGCGCTCGTGGCTCCTGAACCTGCCCGCGGGATCGATCTCCTCTTGGGGCGAGATGCACGAGCGTTTCATCGCCAAC
This sequence comes from Triticum aestivum, assembly GCF_018294505.1. Lineage (NCBI taxonomy): Eukaryota > Viridiplantae > Streptophyta > Magnoliopsida > Poales > Poaceae > Triticum > Triticum aestivum. Next base: position 359,030,688 of record NC_057796.1, read on the forward strand.
TTCCAGGGCACTCGCGACCGCCCGCCAGCTGCGGGTGACCTGCGGCGCATCAAGCAGCAACCAAGGGAAACCCTGCAGAAGTACATCCAGTGCTTCAACAGCGTCCGCCTCAAGATCCCCAAGGTGACTGACGAGGCCATCATCTCAGCATTCTCCGATGGCGTCTGTGATGTCAAGATGAAGGAGGAGCTCGCCATCCACGAGGACATGTGCACAGCCTTGGAGCTATTCAACATAGCGACCAAGTGCGCAAGGGCTGAGGAAGGGCGCATTTCCCTCGTCGAGCTCCCAGCTACTGACCCAGAAGACAAGAAGGCCAAGGCCAAAGACGTGAAGCGCAAGGGGGCGGATGTGCTCGCGGCCGAACCAGAGATGAAGCGCGGCCGCGACCACCCAGAATCATCCAAGGGCGGCCGCCCGTTCTGCGCCTTCCACAATAAACACAGCCACAACACCAGCGACTGTCAAGAGCTCAGGGCCATCCACGACGGGCGCTTCAGTCGATGCCCAGAGCGCAACGACCGAGGCTACGGGCGTGGAGGAGGCCAAACTGGAGGGCGCTGGGACGACCGCGGCCCCCGCCAGGAGTGGCGCGACCAGCCTCGTGAGGACCGCTGGCATGACCAGCCTCGCGAGGGCGCCTGGAGGGACCAGCCTCGTGAGGACCGCCCTCAGGGCAAAGCCGGCCTCCCTCCGCTGCCACCACCACCCAGGTGGAATGACCACCAGGACGAGGGGGTTGAGGGCTTCTAGGAGCCTCGCGCCATCGCCTGCATCTTAGGCGGTGCGCAGGCCCCAGCCTCTCAGCGCATCTTCAAGCAGTTCGCCCGAGAAGTGAACGCGGCTCTCCGCGGGCTCGAGGCCACGCGGCCGCTCAGGTAGTCCAAGTGCACTATCACCTTCAGCTCGGCGGACCAGCTCAAGTGCGCGGCAACCACCGGCGCTCTCTCGATGCTCTGCTCACCCATCATCAGCAATGTCCAAGTCACCAAGACCCTCATCGATGGCGGTGCAGGGCTCAACATCCTCTCCGTCGACACGTTCGACCGTCTCCAAGTGCCATATGACAAGCTGCACCCGACCAACCCCTTCTCAGGAGTGACCGATGGCTCCACCACCCCGATCGGGCAGATCCGCCAGCCTGTCACCTTTGGCAAGCGTGACAACTACAGCACCGAGCTCATCGACTTCGACGTCGCCCACATTCGCCTTCCATACAACGCCATCCTAGGGTATCCAGCTTTGGCCAAATTTATGGCAGTGACTCATCACGGCTACAACGTCCTCAAGATGCCAGGGAGCTGCGGCATCATCACGGTCGCCTGTGAGGAAAAGGACGCGGTGTGCTCTCTCGAGCGCGCTTACCAGGCTGCTGCAACCGAAGACCTAGATAACGAAGGCGCCATCTACCCTCCCGAGGTTGTCCCCAAGAAGAAGAAGCAGCTGCTCCGCCAAGAGCCTCAGGAGAGCGGCGTCTCCAGCCGCACCACCTCAGGACCTGCGCCCACGGAGGGGGCGCCTCCCTCTCTCGCATAAGAAGGCGTGCCCGGCGCCCCTCTCAGGTTAGGCTCGGGGGCTCTCCTCTGGAGGGCCTCCGACCTGGCCAATGTCACGAGGGAGGCGCTCGGGCACCATGTGGAGGCGTGCTTCGCCGCACGTTTCCCTCACGAGGGCGCAAGGCATGGAGTGCCTGGCGCTCAGGAGTTCATCACCAAGGCAACCGAGGAGCTTCAGGAAGCAAGAGCCATGCGCGGCGACCACCGCCCATCACCAAGCGCAACCCCTCACCCTGGGGAGGACAGTGAGCTGCGCGTCTGCGTCGACATTCCTGGGCTCAACAGGGCCGCATCCAGGAGCGTTTCTGGCCATCTCACGTTGGTCGGTGTGAGGGCCCCCTCACAGCTACGTTTGCATGCCCTTCGGCCTACCGAACGCAGCTGTCACCTTCCATCAGCTCATGCAGGGTGCCCTGGCGGCTTGTGAGGCCAGGCGCCAGGTAATCCTGAGGGAGGAGGAGCCAGAACCTCCGGGGTCCCCCGGGAACTGGCCACCGGACAACACCTAAGGAGCAACTTCTTCAGCACGCGTCTTCAGCTACCTCAACATCTCTTCAGCAACGGTGCCAAGTGACTCTATTTCAGTTTGTTCAGTTGGGGGCGCCCCTCGGGCTGCATTATCCCCAAGTCGCACGGGCATGTCCCTGCGACGTGTATCCTTTTGCATCTTTAGCTTAGTTTGCTGGGAGCGCCCCTCGAGCTGCATCATTCCCAGGCCGCGTGGGTCCGTCCCTGTGGCATGTATCGTTCTTGCATTACCTGAACTAGCTTTCTTCCTCCTATGAGTCGCCTTATGATCATCACCTGCTTACCTATTACCCTTCGCGGCATTCCGCGTTGCTGACCGGCTCCTGCTCATGTTAAGACCCAAACTATGAACGTAGTATATGATCGTGTTAAGTTTATTGCTTTCGTTTTCTGCATGTCAAGTATATGCTCCTATGACCATGAGATCATGCAACTCACTGACATCGGAGGAGTGCCTTGTCTGTACCAAACGTTGCAACGTAACTGGGTGACTATAAAGGTGCTCTACAGGTATCTCCGAGGGTGTCTGTTGAGTTGGCATGGATCAAGATTGGGATTTGTCACTCCGTATGACGGAGAGGTATCTCAGGGCCCACTCGGTAATACAACATCAATATAAGCTTGCAAGCAATGAGTTAGTAACGGGATCTTGTATTATGGAACGAGTAAAGAGACTCACCCGTAACGAGATTGAACTAGGTACGGAGATACCGACGATCGAATCTCGGGCAAGTAACATGCCGATAGACAAAGGGAACTGCATACGGGATTAGCTGAATCCTTGACATCGAGGTTCGGCCGATAAGATCTTCGTAGAATATGTAGGAAACAATATGGGCATCCAGGTCCCGCTATTGGTTAATGACCCTAGAGGTGTCTCGGTCATGTCTGCATAATTCTCGAACCCGCAGGGTCTACACACTTAACGTTTGGTGACGATATAAGTATAGTTGAGTCATTATGGTGGTTACCGAAGGTTGTTCGGAGTCCCGGATGAGATCTCGGACGTGACGAGGAACTCCGGAAAGGTCCGGAGATGAAGATTGATATATTGGACGAAGGGTATTGGAGTCCGGAATTGTTCCGGAGGTACCGGGTGATGACCAGCGTCATCGAAAGGGGTTTCGGGGGGCCCTTACAAGTGTTGGGGGCCCCATGGGCCAAGGGGAGGGGGCAAACCAGCCCACTAAGGGGCTGAGCGCCCCCCTCACCCCATCTCACATAACCAGGAGGGTTGGGGCGCCCCTAGGGCTTCCCACCTCCCGGCTTGGGGGGCAAGTCACCCTAGGGGAGATCCCATCTGCCCTGGCCGCCGACCCCCCCCCCCTAGGGGAACGCTAGGGGCGCCACCCCCTCCCTTCCCCTATATATAGAGAGGTAGAGAGAGGGCAGCCGCACCCCCTTGAGCACATCTCCACGCCACGGCGCTGCCTCTCCTCTCCCGCGCATCCCTCTTCCTCTCTGTAGTGCTTAGCGAAGCTCTGCTGAGATTCCGCCACCACCGCCGCCACCACGCCGTCGTGCTGCCGGAGGGCTCGAGCTACTACTTCACCATCGCTTGCTGGATCGAGGAGGTGAAGGCGTCATCAAGCCGTGCGTGTGTTGAACGCGGAGGTGCCGTCCGTTCGGCACTTGGATTGGGAGTTCGCAGGACAGATCGTGATTGGATCGCGAAGACGTTCGACTACATCAACCACATTTTTTAACGCTTCTGCTTAGTGATATACAAGGGTACGTAGATCTAATCTCTCCTCTCGTAGATGGTCATCTCCTATGTTGGATCTTGGTGAGCGTAGGAAATTTTTTGTTTTCCATGCAACGTTCCCCAGCAGTGGCATCATGAGCTAGGTCTATGCGTAGATGACATCACGAGTAGAACACAAAGGAGTTTGTGGGCATTGATATTCATAGTGCTTCCTTCCTTGGTCTTTTCTTGATTCGGCGGTATTGTGGGATGAAGCGGCCCAGACCAACTTTACATGTCCACGTACATGAGACCGGTTCCATCGATAGACATGTGACTTTGTTGCATAAAGATGGCTGGCGGGTGTCTGTCTCTCCCACCTTAGTTGAATCGGATTCGACAAAGGCGGTCCTTGTAGAAGGTTAAATAGCAACTTGCATATCACCGTTGTGGCTTTGTGTAGGTAAGAATCGTTCTTGCTAGATACCCATAGCAGCCACGTAAAACATGCAACAACAATTAGAGGACGTCTAACTTATTTTTGCAGGGTATGTTGTGATATGATATGGCCCAAGACATGATGAAATATATTTGATGTATGAGATGATCATGTTTGTAATAGTTTATATCGACTTGCATGTCGATGCATAAGACAACCGGCAGGAGCTATAGGGTTGTCTTTAACTATTGTATGACCTGCATGTCAGTCATTAAGCACTATCTAATGCTTTACTTTATCGCTAAGCGGTAGCAATAGTAGTAGAAGCATGGTTGGCGTGACAACCCCGATGGCAACACGATGATGGAGATCATGATGATGGAGATCATGGTGTCATGCTGGTGACGATGGAGACCAAAAGCACGAGTTGATGGCCATATCATGTCACTTATGATTTGCATGTGATGTTAATCCTTTTATGCATCTTCTTTTGCTTAGGACAACGGTAGCATTATAAGGTGATCCCTCACTAAAATTTCAAGATAAAATTGTGTTCTCCCCAAGTGCGCACCGTTGCGGAAGTTCGTCGTTTCAAAGTACCACGTGATGATCGGGTGTGATAGACTCTGCATTCACATACAACGGGCACAAGCACTACAAAAAAATACACTTCCGTGATGATACGTGTTTGTCACAGTAGGTCATGTTTTCTGTCATGCATGTACATCCATGACGATTTTATGACAGAATCAAGATAGTCATACTTGTGCTGTCGTAGAAGTGTTCCATGACATTACCAAAATTATCATCACGGAAGTGTCCACTTCCATGACGATAAATCACGCGTCATAGAAGTGCTTTCGTCAAGGGTGACCGACACGTGGCATCCACTGTAACAGCTCGCCGTTAAGCTATCGGGTCCGGTTTTAGATCCAATAACCCGTTAACAACCCCGACCAATGGGGATTTTCCACATGTAAAATCATCATTGGCTGGAGGAAACACGTGTTGGCTCACCGTTGGGACAGATGTCATCCACTCACTAGACAAAAGGCGCCTATGATACGTTGACACGTGGCACGGCCCAACAGAGGCCCATCCCTGTGAAAAGGCCGGCCCGTTTGACTTGGTCAAAAGGTGGCGGGCCGGCCCACGGAAAGCTTGTCAACGGCCTATTCGCATCTAGCCCATTTACAGCCCGCTAACCCAGGGCCCGTTATGACCTATCCGAATTAGGCCTAGTAGCGTCATCCGGGCCATCCACCGTTTTAACTTCCGGCCCATGTATGGCCCATGACGTCTTTCGGCCCATATGAGGCCCTTTGTAACTCTTGGCCCATTAACGGCCTGTGGTGAAACTGGCCCGTAATGAACAGTGTATCACTTTTATACACATTAACGGCCCATTATTCCGTTGGGCTGTTTCTAGCCCATGTTATCTTTCGGCCTTCTCAAGGCCCATTTATTCTTGGGCTCATTTCCAGCATTCGGTTACTTACGGCCCGTTACTGTCATTTTCTGCTTGTGGGCCAAATTCAACCCGTGGTTGTAGTCGGCCCGTTTGTGGCCCTTTAATACGTTGGGCCGTTTTCATAGCGTCATCAAATACGGTCGATTAAAGACGGCCCATTATGGTCGGCCCATGAACGGACGATTCCAACTCTAGCCCGTTTACGGCCATAATGCGGTCTGTTATTGGCCCATGTTTGGGCAATCGATCATACGGCCCGTAGAAGGCCCATTGATGATACGGCCCATAGAAGGCCCATTGATGATACGGCAAGTAGAAGGCCCATTGTTTCTACGGCCCGTAGAAGGCCCATTGTTTCTACGGCCCATAGGAGGCCCAGTGTCACTACAGTAAATATGTAGCCCATGGTTATTGTGGCCTAGTTTTAAAAAATAGGTTATTGCGGCCACTAGCAAACCGCGGAAAAAGAACAACACTGACTACAAGCAAACAAATAAACAAGACAACAAGGAAATAAATAAGCAAGCAACTTACGCTAGGCTATCACGGCTATTACACATATTACATCCACTGGGCATCAAAGTTCGCCACCAGTGCAAATATAGGGAACAAAGCAGCATATCATATACACTGGTTGTCAAAGTTGGCGACTAGTGCAAATAAACGCCGCAGCAAAACAAGTCCAGAACTGAAACCACTTCAGAAGATCTCAAGAAACAATATCCTGGGTACCCATAATGCTGGCAAGATGCTTAGCAAGCTTATTAACTTTCTCTTGTTTGGCGCTTAAATCCTCCAGCGCTTGTTGTTGCACCAGAAAGTATGCATCTGAATTCTGCAGGGACTTCCTCAGTCCTTCAGCTTCCTGTTGCATCACATCTGATCGATGTCTTTCAACTTGAAGTTGAGACTCAAGAAGACGAACTGATTCAGGTAGCGAGTTCGAAGATCTTGTGCCAGCAGTAGTGGCCAATAACTCGAACACTACATCAAGATAGGACTTTTGGGTTCTCTCACTGTCGTCAAGATAGTTTTTATCAGCTTTCTTGGAGGCCAACGGGGATGTCTCACTATCTTGAACCTTATCTGCATTACTTCCTTTACCATTGCATAAGTGGGTACTGTTCTCCAATATTTTGTTCGCATTCTAAAAGAGAAACAAGCAGACACATCACAGGTTTACCATGTTGTATATGAAACTCATTTTGGTAAATCAGTTCAGTAGTAAAGTGGACAGGATAACAACATGAAACAAAAATATATCTATGTACCATGGTCACTTTATGGTCTATATCATTCTAGTTTTTGTTGCCAAATCAAGATAGAGACATAGTTCAAATAATATTTGTTCAAGACAAAGCAGAATAGACAGAACATAAGTGTGGGAAACTATAGAGCAATAACAACACTTGTAATGTGCATGACATGAGAACATAACTGTTTATTCACTACTAGAAAAAGGCCTACTAGTGGCGCACCAGTTTTGCCTACTAATAGCGCACTACTGGTGCGCCACTAGCATCACGCCACTAGATTTTTTTACTAATGGCGCACCGCTGGTGCGCCATTAGTATATGCCACGGTGCGCCATTACTATCGGACTTAGTAATGGCGCACCACATAGAAGTGCGCCATTAGTAACAATTTTTTTTTCAAATATTTTTTCAGAAATATTTGAAAAAAATTCAAAAAAAAATTATTTTTTTCAGAAATATTTTTTTCAAAAAATATGTTCAAATTTTTTTTTCCAATTTTTTCTTAATCTCTGGTCACTATGGCTTAATCTCAGGTCAATATGCTTAATTTCAAGTCAAATCGCACTAAGTGGTCAAACTTCCCGGAAGGTCACCCATCCTCACACTACTCCAGCCCGAGCAAGCTTAACTTCGCGGTTCTATCCAACCCCAGCACCACCTCACTTAACAGCCACTTGTTGATATATCTATCATATCAATCCTATTAAACCTTGTTGATGTCTAGGACTTTGTTCATATTCATGAGTATGATGAAATTTTGAAAAATATTTCAAACTTCCCTGTCATATTACGAATCATTTTTTGAAAAAAAATCCAAAAAAAATTCAAAACCAATATTTTTTTCTGTTACTAGTGGCGCACCTAGCAACCGGTGCGCCACTAGTAAGTTTGAATTTTTTTGCCTCCAGATCTTGAAAGCCCCGTATCTTTTTTTCTGTTAGGTTTTTGAGGATTTTGAAAATGTTTAACGGGGTTCATATGCAAAAGTTATGCCCATTTTAAGAAATTCTAGAGAGATTTTGCAAATAAAGTCGAAATTCATATTTGTTAATTTTCCAAACAACTAGACCACATATCACATGGGAAACTTATTTTATTTTATTTTTTTGACATTTCCATCATTTTCTTTTTTTTAAGCTGAAAAGGCGGTCCACGGGGGGGGGGGGGGGGTGCATTCGGTGGAATGGGCCAAGTTACTAATGGCGCATCGTTGGGGTGGTGCGCCATTAGTAGTTCAACTAGTAATGGCGCACCACCCCAACCGTGCGCCATTAGTAGTTTTTCAAAAAAAAAATTTGAAACGAAATTTGTAACAAAATTACTAATGGCGCACCTGTGAGTGGTGCGCCATTAGTAGTTCAACTAGTAATGGCGCACCGTGGGAGTGGTGCGCCATTAGTAGTTGAACTAGTAATGGCGCACCGTCCCACGGTGCGCCATTAGTAGTTTAAAAAATAAAAATAAAAAAAATTGAAAAAAAAATTTGAAACATAATTACTAATGGCGCACCGTGGGATGGTGCGCCATTACTAGTTGAACTACTAATGGCGCACCATCCCACGGTGCGCCATTAGTAGTTTTGAAAAAATTAAAAAAAAATTTACTAATGGCGCACCATGGATGTGGTGCGCCATTAGTATTTTCACACTAATGGCGCACCGACACATGGTGCGCCATCACAGTGCGCCATTAGTGGCCATTCCATCTATAGCCCTTTTCCTAGTAGTGATTCAATTGAAACTGAAATCAACATAGAGCAAGTTACAACAGCAAACTAGTTAAAGAAACAGGTTTTAAACATATCTGTTGCGCCATTGGAGTTTCAATTCCATCCTTCAAATTTGAAAATAGTTGATATGAGTAAATACAGTGATGCAAGAGCAAAGGAGTATGAACCATAGCTACAGAACCTGACCTGAGAACAATTCTTCTTCTCCTTTAAGCATTGAGTTGGGATTCGGAGTGGTGATCCTCGTGCTTTGGGCACTGCAGTTCCCTTACTAACTGCTCATGTTTGGGTGCTCTATGGTGGAGACGGTGTTGTGTCGACTGGAACTGGGTTACTATCTGCTGGGGTTGGGGTTAGAAGGGGTGTAGCTGGTTCTCTGTCCAACTGGGCAGGGGTACAATCTGCAAGAGTCTGGGTTATGTGTGGTGGGGTTGGTTCTTGGGCAAGTACAACCGTGGTTCTATCTGCATCAACTGGTAGCACTTTTTTTTTGAAGACCGTGTTGTTACTCCCCTAGATACTGCCATCACCCTCTCCAATTCAAATGGCTGATAAACAAGAAAAGTAATTGAATGTACAGACATTGTATGATAGACAGGTGCAATGGATGGTGGGGAATAAAAGAGGGCATGAAATAATTCACATTTATGTTGTCTAACCAAACAGGATAGCATGACACAATTTCACATATATGATGGCTAACTAAAGAGGATAGCATGACACAATTTCACATTATGATGGCTAACTAAAAAAAGATGGAAAGACATAGTTCAAATTATGATGACTATGTAAACAGGATGACATGATATAACTATATAATGTGTTTATTAAATAGGTTGGCATGCCATAATTCACATACATGCCGCCTATGGAAACATGATAGCATGATATAATTCACGGATAGAATGACATAATTCAAAATATGATGACTGTAAACACTAAACAGGATGAGATGATATAACTATATGATGTCATTATTAAATGGGTTGCCATGCCATAATTCAGATAGATGTTGTGTATGTAAACATGATGGCATGATATAATTCAAATATATGATTTACATAGTAAGCAAGTAAGCAGATGGCAATCCATATATGATGTAAAAACTAAGCAATGCAAGACAACATGCATGACATGGGTAATATAACCCTACCAAGTTTGAGCATAGACCTCAGGGGGGAAATAGGACTAGTCATCAGTCTCTGAATCCTCCTCTGAGGAGCTCTCTGTATCCAGCAAGATGTCTGCTTCAGCAGGTAGCATTGTCTGCTCTGAATACCTTGTTTTCACTCCAGATACTTCCATCACCGCTTCAAATGGCTGATGCACAGGAAGAGTAGTTGAATATACAAACGTTGTCGACAAATGGAACACGTAATACAAAAAAATGATAGCATGATATAATTCACATACATGATGATTGGCTAAACAGCATGGCATTGCATAATTCACATATATAATGCCTTTGCAACAAGATAGCATTGCATAATTCACATATATAATGTCTTGCAACAAGATGGCAATGCATAATTCACATATATGGTAATTAGACACTAAACAGGTGGCATTCACACAAAGCATGTCTAAACTAATCAAATGACATAGCAATGCAAGACACCATACGCACGATATGAGCAACATAACCCTGCCAAGTTAGAGCATACACCTCGGGGGGAAATAGGACTGGTCATCTGTCTCTGAATCCTCCTCTAAGGAGCTATCCGTAACCAGCGAGATATGCGCTTCGTCAGATAGCATAGTCTGCTCTGAAGACCTTGTTTTCACTCCACAATTTTCCATCACCGTGTCAAATGGCCGATGCACACGAAGAGTAGTTGAATGTACTAACATTGTTGACAAATGTAATACGTAACGGAAAAAAAGGATGGCCTGATATAATTCACATATAAGATGACTGGCTAAGCAGGATGGCATTACAAAATTCACATATATGATGCCTGGCTAAACAAGATGGTGTTGCATAATTCACATAAACGATGAATAAACTAAACAAATGGCATTGACACAAAGCATGTCTAAACTAAGCAGATGACGTATTTGATGTATAAAGTAAGCAATGCAAGGCACCATATGCATGATATAACCAACATCAGCATGCCAAGTTAGAGCGAAGACCTTAGGGGGTAAATAGGAGTGGTCTTCTCCTTCTCAATCCCCCTCAGAACAAATATCTTCCTCTCGGTTACAATCCGAAATGGGTGGAGGGGGGCTGCCTTTGCGCCTACCATGGAGCGACGTCTGCATGAAATTTTATTGCCACGCAAGGCTCGTCTCTTTGCTCTACATGTTCAGTTCCATTGTGTACAATAACTGACATGCATAGGAATAAAACATAGTGAGATTATGTAAGGAGTGCATGCAGAAATCCAGAGTGATGGTAGCAACCTGTGGATAGACCCAAAACCAATGATCGCAGGCAGATAATGGCTTCAGTTAAAAAATTACAGATAATGGCTTGTTTACTGTTTGTTTCCCACCCAACATGAAACTCATAGTAGACACCAGAGATTAACCAGATAGTAGATAGATACTATTGATTGCGGCCCCGATATGTACCCCACAACCATTTAAAAACTCAGAGTCTAATCGGTGAACAGGACGATAAAGTAGCATGTAATATTAAGCGATGCATAATGTAAGCTGATACGTCCATTATGCATCATGCTTTTATATCGATATTTATTGCATTATGGACTGTTACTACACGTTATGTCACAATACTTATGCCTATTCTCTCTTATTTTACAAGGTTTACATAAGGAGGGAGAATGCCGGTAGCTGGAATTCTGGGCTGGAAAAGGAGCAAATATTAGAGACCTATTCTGCACAACTCCAAAAGTCCTGAAACTCCACGAAAGTTATTTTGGAAATAATAAAAATATTGAGCGGAAGAAGTACGCCAGAGGGGGACCCACCTAGCCACGAGGGTGGGGGGCGCGCCCTACCCCCCAGGGCGCGCCCCCTTCCTCGTGGGCCCCCTGTTGGCTCTCCGGTGGCCATCTTCTGCTATATGAGGTCTTTCGTCGAGGAAAAAATTATAAGCAACCTTTCAGGACGAGACTCCGCCGCCACGAGGCGGAACCTTGGCGGAACCAATCTAGGGCTCCGGCAGAGCTGTTCTGCTGGGCACGCTTCCCTCCGGGAGGGGTAAATCATCGCCATCGTCATCACCAACGCTCCTCTCATCGGGATAGGGCAATCTCCATCAACATCTTCACCAGCACCATCTCCTCTCAAAACCCTAGTTTATCTCTTGTATCCAATTCTTGTCTCCAAGTCCGGGATTGGTACTAGTAGGTTGCTACTAGTGTTGATTACTCCTTGTAGTTGATGCTAGTTGGTTTATTTGGTGGAAGATCATATGTTCAGATCCTATATGCATATTAATACCCCTCTGATTATGAACATGAATATGCTTTGTGAGTAGTTACGTTTGTTCCTGAGGACATGGGAGAAGTCTTGCTATTAGTAGTCATGTGAATTTGGTATTCGTTCTATATTTTGATGAGATGTATGTTGTCTAGCCTCTAGTGGTGTTATGTGAACGTCGACTACATAACACTTCACCATTATTTGGGCCAAGAGGAAGGCATTGGGAAGTAATAAGTAGACGATGGGTTGCTAGAGTGACATAAGCTTAAACCCTAGTTTCTGCGTTGCTTCGTACGGGGCTGATTTGGATCCATATGTTTCATGCTATGGTTAGGTTTACCTTAATACTTTTGTTGTAGTTGCGGATGCTTGCAATACAGGTTAATCATAAGTGGGATGCTTGTTCAAGTAAGAACAGCACCCAAGCACCGGTCCACCCACATATCAAATTACCAAAGTACCGAACGCAAATCATATGAACGTGATGAAAACTAGCTTGACGATAATTCCCATGTGTCCTCGGGAGCGCTTTTCTCCATATAAGAGTTTGTCCAGGCTTGTCCTTTGCTATAAAAAGGATTGGGCCACCTTGCTGCACTTTATTTACTTTTGTTACTTGTTGCTCGTTACAAATTATCCTATCACAAAACTATCTGTTACCACTTATTTCAGTACTTGCAGAGAATACCTTGCTGAAAACCGCTTATCATTTCCTTCTGCTCCTCATTGGGTTCGACACTCTTACTTATCGAAAGTACTACGATAGATCCCTTATACTTGTGGGTCATCAAGACTCTTTTCTGGCGCCGTTTCCGGGGAGTGAAGCGCCTTTGGTAGGTGGAATTTGGTAAGGAAAAATTTATATAGTGTGCTGAAATTTACTGTCACTTGTTACTATGGAAAGTAATCCTCTGAGGGGCTTGTTCGGGGTATCTTCACCCTGACCAGTAGAGCAAAGAGTTGCTCCTCAACCTACTGAACCTACAGAAAATGAAAATGTTCCCTTTGAAGTTCCTTCGGGTATGTTAGAAAAACTGCTAGCTAATCCTTTTGCACGAGATGGAACAAAGCATCCTGATGAGCACCTAATCTATGTGGATGAAGTTTGTGGATTATTTAAGCTTGCAGGTATACCCGATGATGTTGTTAAGAAGAAGGTCTTCCCTTTATCTTTAGAGGGAGACGCATCGACATGGTATAGGCTATGTGATGATACGGGGTCATGGAACTATAAACGATTGAAATTGGAATTTCATCAGAAACTTTATCCTATGCATCTTGTTCATCGTGATCGCAATTATATATATAATTTTTGGCCTCGCGAAGGAGAAAGCATCGTTCAAGCTCGGGGGAGGCTTAAATCAATGTTATATTCATGCCCCAATCATGAGCTCTCAAGAGAAATAATTCTTCAAAGTTTTTATGCTCGGCTTTCTGATAACAATCGCACCATGCTCGATACTTCTTGTGCTGGCTCTTTTATGATGAAGACTATTGAATTCAACTGGAATTTATTGGATAGAATTAAACGCAACTCTGAAGATTGGGATCTCGACGAAGGTAAGGAGTCAGGTATGACACCTAAGTTTGATTGTGTTAAGTCTTTTATGGATACCGATGTTTTCCGTAAATTTAGCACTAAATATGGACTTGACTCTGAAATAGTAGCTTCTTTTTGTGAAAGTTTTGCTACTTATGTTGATCTCCCCAAGGAGAAGTGGTTTAAATATCATCCTCCCATAGAAGTAAAAGTAGCTGCACCTACTAAAGTTGAAGAAAAGACTATCACTTATAATGATCCTGTTGTTCCTACTTCTTATGTTGAGAAACCACCTTTCCTCGTTAGGATAAAGGATCATGCTAAAGCTTCAACTGTGGTTCGTAAAAGCAATATTAGAACTTATACACCTTCTGATCAAGTTAAAGTTGAACCTAATATTGCTATTGTTAAAGATCTCTTGGCTGATAATATTGATGGGCATGTTATTTATTTCTGCGGTGAAACTGCTAGAATTGCCAAACCTTGTGCTAAAGATAAACATAGACCTGTGGTAGGCATGCCTGTTATTTCTGTTAAAATAGGAGATCATTGTTAACATGGCTTATGTGATATGGGTGCTAGTGTTAGTGCAATACCTTATGACTTATACAAAGAAATTATGCATGATATTGCACCTGCTGAGATAGAAGATATTGATGTAACCATCAAACTTGCCAATAGAGATACTATTTCACCAATGGGGATTGTAAGAGATGTTGAAGTCTTGTGTGGGAAAACTAAATACCCTGCTGATTTTCTTATTCTTGGTTCCCCACAAGATAGCTTTTGTCCCATTATTTTTGGTAGACCCTTCTTGAACACCGTCAATGCTAGGATAGACTGCGAAAAGGATGTTGTTACTATAGGCTCGGGTGATATGTCTCATGAGTTTAATTTCTCTAAATTTAGTAAACAACACCGTGAAGAAGAATTGCCTAGTAAGGATGAAATTATTGGTCTTGCTTCTATTGCCATACCTCCTAGTGATCCTTTAGAACAATATTTTCTAGACCATGAAAATGGTATGTTTATGATGAAAGAAGGGAAATAGATGAAGTATTCTTTAAATAGGAACCCATCCTGAAACACAATTTGCCTATTGAAATCTTAGGGGATCCTCCTCCACCCAAGGGTGATCCCGTGTTTGAGCTTAAACCGTTGCCTGATACTCTTAAATATGATTATCTTGATGAAAAGAAGATATATCCTGTTATTATTAGTGCTAACCTTTCAGAGCATGAAGAAGAGAGATTATTGAAAACCCTGAAGAAGCACCGTGCTGCCATTGGATATACTCTTGATGATCTTAAGGGCATTAGTCCCACTCTATGTCAACATAAAATAAATTTGGAAGAAGATGCCAAACCAGTTATTGATCATCAACGACGGCTGAATCCTAAAATGAAGGAAGTGGTAAGAAAATAAATACTAAATCTCCTTGAGGCAGGTATAATTTATCCCGTTGCTGATAGTCAGTGGGTAAGTCATGTCCATTGTGTCCCTAAGAAGGGAGGTATTACTGTCGTTCCTAATGATAAAGACGAATTGATTCCGCAAAGAATTATTATAGGATATAGGATGGTAATTGATTTCCGCAAATTAAATAAGGCTACTAAGAAAGATCATTACCCCTTACCTTTTATCGATCAAATGCTAGAAAGATTATCCAAACATACACACTTTTGCTTTCTAGATGGTTATTCTGGTTTCTCTCAAATACCTGTGTCAGCCAATGATCAATCAAAGACTACTTTTACTTGCCCTTTTGGTACTTTTGCTTATAGACGTATGCCTTTTGGTTTATGTAATGCACCTGCTACCTTTCAAAGACTGCATGATGGCTATATTCTCTGACTTTTGTGAAAAGATTTGTGAGGTTTTCATGGATGACTTTTCCGTCTATGGATCCTCTTTTGATGATTGCTTGAGCAACCTTGATCGAGTTTTGCAGAGATGTGAAGAAACTAATCTTGTCTTGAATTGGGAAAAGTGCCACTTTATGGTTAATGAAGGTATTGTCTTGGGGCATAAGGTTTCTGAAAGAGGTATTGAGGTTGATAAAGCCAAGGTTGATGCTATTGAAAAGATGCCATGTCCCAAGGACATCAAAGGTATAAGAAGTTTCCTTGGACACGCCGGATTTTATAGGAGGTTCATTAAGGACTTCTCAAAAATTTCTCGGCCTCTGACCAATTTATTACAAAAAGATATACCATTTGTCTTTGATGATGATTGTGTAGAAGCATTTGAAATACTTAAGAAAGCATTGATCTCTGCACCTATTGTTCAGCCACCTAATTGGAATTTACCCTTTGAAATTATGTGTGATGCTAGTGATTATGTTGTAGGTGCTGTTCTAGGGCAAAGAGTGGATAAGAAATTAAATGTTATTCAATATGCTAGTAAAACTCTAGACAATGCCGAGAGAAATTATGCTACTACTGAAAAGGAATTCTTAGCAGTTGTATTTGCTTGTGATAAGTTCAGACCTTATATTGTTGATTCTAAAGTAACTATTCACACGGATCATGCTGCTATTAAATATCTTATGGAAAAGAAAGATGTTAAACCTAGAGTCATTAGATGGGTTCTCCTGCTACAAGAATTTGATTTGCATATTGTTGATAGAAAGGGAGCTGAGAACCCCATTGCAGACAACTTGTCTACGTTAGAAAATGCTCTTGATGACCCACTACCTATTGATGATAGCTTTCCTGATGAGCAATTAAATGTCATAAATGCTTCTCGTACTGCTCCGTGGTATGCTGATTATGCTAATTATATTGTTGCTAAATTCATACCACCTAGTTTCACATACCAACAAAAGAAAAAGTTCTACTATGATTTGAGACATTACTTTTGGGATGACCCACATATTTATAAAGAAGGAGTAGATGGTGTTATTAGACGTTGTGTACCTGAGCATGAACAGGAACAGATCCTACGCAAGTGTCACTCCGAAGCTTATGGTGGACACCCCGCTGGAGATAGAACTGCACACAAGGTAGTGCAATCCGGTTTCTATTGGCCTACTCTCTTCAAGGATGCACGTAAGTTTGTCTTATCTTGTGATGAATGCCAAAGAATTGGTAATATTAGTAGACGTCAAGAAATGCCTATGAATTATTCACTTGTTATTGAACCATTTGATGTTTGGGGCTTTGATTATATGGGACCCTTTCCTGCCTCTAATGGATATACACATATTTTAGTTGTTGTTGATTACGTTACTAAGTGGGTAGAAGCTATTCCAACTAGTAGTGCTGATCATAACACTTCTATAAAGATGCTTAAAGAAGTTATTTTTCCAAGGTTTGGAGTCCCTAGATATTTACTGACTGATGGTGGTTCACATTTTATTCATGGTGCTTTCCGTAAAATGCTTGCTAAGTATGATGTTAATCATAGAATTGCATCCCCTTATCACCCACAGTCTAGTGGTCAAGTAGAACTGAGTAATAGAGAACTCAAATTAATTTTGCAAAAGACTGTCAATAGGTCTAGAAAGAATTGGTCCAAGAAACTTGATGATGCATTATGGGCCTATAGAACTGCATATAAAAATCCTATGGGTATGTCTCCGTATAAAATGGTTTATGGAAAAGCATGTCACTTACCTCTCGAACTAGAACATAAGGCATACTGGGCTATTAAAGTGCTCAACTATGATTTCAAACTTGCCGGTGAGAAGAGGTTATTTGATATTAGCTCACTTGATGAATGGAAAACCCAAGCTTATGAAAATGCCAAGTTGTTTAAAGAAAAAGTTAAAAGATGGCCTGACAAAAGGATACAAAAGCGTGAGTTTAATGTAGGTGACTATGTATTGCTATACAACTCTCGTTTAAGATTTTTTGCAGGAAAACTTGTCTCTAAATGGGAAGGCCCTTACGTTATCGAGGAGGTCTATTGTTCCGGTACCGTAAAAATCAACAACTTCGAAGGCACAAATCCGAAGGTGGTGAACGGTCAAAGAATTAAACATTATATCTCAGGTAATCCCATAAATGTTGAAACCAATGTTATTGAAACCGTAACCCCGGAGGAATACATAAGGGACACTTTCCGGAACGTTTCAGACTCCGAAAATTAATAGGTATGTGGTATGGTAAGTAAACCGACTCCAAAACAATTTTTAAGGCAATATTTCTCCGTTTTGGAATATTTAGAAAAATAGAAAAATAAGAAGCAGTCCAGGAAGGACACGAGGCCTCCACGAGGGTGGAGGGCACGCCCTACCCTACTGGGCGCGCCCTCCTACCTCGTGGGCACCTCGTGTGCTCTCCGGACTCCGTTTTCTTGCACGTTACGTATTTTGGTCAGTAAAATTTCATTATATAATCTCCCGAAGGTTTTGCCTCCAGTATCACGCAATTACCTCTGTTCTTGTTTCGAGTTGTTTTTCTGACAGATCTAGATTATTATGACGTCTCCAAGTGCCCCCAAGGACAAGTTCTTCGAGAAGGTCATCAACCCTTACCTCGCGGAGGTGCTGCGACACCCTCAAACCATTGAGATGCGTGATGGGTTGCTGCACATCCGCGATGTTGAGGGACCGAAGGGGACCGGAAGCATGGAGACGAGGCTCGAAGCAATGGAGCAACAAGTTTTCAAGTGCCAGGGGATGGTGGAACATGGACTCAACTCCAACCACATGATGATCACGGAGTTCACCAACAACCACAAGCTGGATGCCAACAACATTGGGGAGACCATCTTCAAGCTTCACGAGAAGATCGAGCACCTTCGAGCCCAAATCTATGACCTACAAAACCAAAACTGTGAGTATGAATATAGATTCAAAAGGATGAGTTTGGCTGCATATTTGAGGATCCCGGAGACTCGATCATCCTTCTATGATGGTGAGCCTATGCCTTGGAAGATGGACGACAAGCCCGCATCATCAACAACACCTCTACCTTCTTCATCAGCAAAGGAGATGTAATCACATGGGTATGGGCACTCCCCTTGGCAACTGCCAAGCTTGGGGGAGGTGCCCCGGTATCGTATCACCATCACACTCCTATCTTTACCGTTTTCCTTAGTTCGATCCTATTAGTAGTATCTTGATCTAGTAGAATAAAGTCTTGGTATGATCTAGTTTTTGAGTTTTGCTTTAAGATCTTTCTATGTAATCGAGTCCATGAGCTATATAATAAAGATTAGTGTTGATTCAAGGGCTTGATTATTTTGCCATGATCTTGAGTGAATAAAAGAAAAGAGAAAAAGAATAAAAAGAAACAAAGAGTTCATATTGATCTTATCGAGAGTAATGACTTCACATAGAAAGAGCATGATGATTAAAATTGTTGAGAGTTGGCAAACATAGCTTTGGTCATCGTTGCAATTAATAGGAAGTAATAAGGAAAGAGAGGTTTCACATATAAATATACTACCATGGACATCTTTTATGATTGGGAGCACTCATTAAAATATGACATGCTAAAGAGTTGACGTTGGACAAGGAAGACAACGTAATGGGTTATGTTTTCTTATATCTGAGATAAAGTATATTGTTATGGATCATCCAACATGTTGAGCTTGCCTTTCCCCCTCATGCTAGCCAAATTCTTAACACCAAGTAGAGATACTACTTGTGCTTCCAAAAACCCCTAAACCAGTTTTGCCATGAGAGTCCACCATATCTACCTATGGATTGAGTAAGATCCTTCAAGTAAGTTGTCATCGGTGCAAGCAATAAAAATTGCTCTCTAAATTTGTAAGATTGATTGGTGTGGAGTAAATAAGCTTTACACGATCTTGTGATGTGGAAGAAATAAAAGCGACAGACTGCATCATAAAGTTTCATATCACAAGGGGCAATATAAAGTGACGTTTTTTCGCATTAAGATTTTGTGCATCCAACCATAAAAGCGCATGGCAACCTCTGCTTCCCTCTGCGAAGGGCCTATCTTTTGTTATTATCTTCTATCTTATGCAAGAGTCATGGTGATCTTCACCTTTATTTTTTATATTTTATCCTTTGGCAAGCACAGGGTGTGGGAAAGATCCTGATAGATATATCTAATTGGATGTAAGTCAGCATGAGTTATTATTGTTGACATTACCCTTGAGGTAAAAGGTTGGGAGGCGAAACTATAAGCCCCTATCTTTCTCTGTGTCCGATTAAAACTCCGTAACCACAAGTATTGCGTGAATGTTAGCAATTATGAAAGACTAAATGATAGTTGAGTATGTGGACTTGCTAGGAAGCTCTGACATAGACTCTTTCTGATGTTATGATAAATTGCAATTGCTTCAATGACTGAGATTATAGTTTGTTGGGTCTCAATAAAGTTTATGATTCGTACTTTTGCATTGTGAATAGATTATTACTTGAGCATAAGAAATCATATGACAAAATCCTTATATGTTGCTGTTATGAAAATAATCATGATGCCCTCATGTCCGTATTTTATTTTTATCGACACCTCTACCTCTAAACATGTGGACATATTTATCATTATCAGCTTCTGCTTGAGGACAAGCGAGGTCTAAGCTTGCGGGAGTTGATACGTCCATTTTGCATCATGCTTTTATATCGATATTTATTGCATTATGGACTATTACTACACGTTATGTCACAATACTTATGTCTATTCTCTCTTATTTTACAAGGTTTACATAAGGAGGGAGAATGCCGGCAGCTGGAATTCTGGGCTAGAAAAGGAGCAAATATTAGAGACCTATTCTGCACAACTCCAAAAGTCCTGAAACACCACGAAAGTTATTTTTGGAAATAATAAAAAATATTGAGCGGAAGAAGTACGCCAGAGGGGGACCCACCTGGCCACGAGGGTGGGGGGCACGCCCTACCCCCCAGGGCGCGCCCCCTGCCTCGTGGGCCCCCTGTTGGCTCTCCGGTGGCCATCTTCTGCTATATGAGGTCTTTCGTCGAGGAAAAAATTATAAGCAACCTTTCGGGACGAGACTCCGCCGCCACGAGGCGGAACCTTGGCGGAACCAATCTAGGGCTCCGGCAGAGCTGTTCTGCCGGGGACGCTTCCCTCCGGGAGGGGGAAATCATCGCCATCGTCATCACCAACGCTCCTCTCATCGTGAGAGGGCAATCTCCATCAACATCTCCACCAGCACCATCTCCTCTCAAAACCCTAGTTTATCTCTTGTATCCAATTCTTGTCTCCAAGTCCGGGATTGGTACTAGTAGGTTGCTACTAGTGTTGATTACTCCTTGTAGTTGATGCTAGTTGGTTTATTTGGTGGAAGATCATATGTTCAGATCCTATATGCATATTAATACCCCTCTGATTATGAACATGAATATGCTTTGTGAGTAGTTACGTTTGTTCCTGAGGACATGGGAGAAGTCTTGCTATTAGTAGTCATGTGAATTTGGTATTCGTTCGATATTTTGATGAGATGTATGTTGTCTAGCCTCTAGTGGTGTTATGTGAACGTCGACTACATAACACTTCACCATTATTTGGGCCTAGAGGAAGGCATTGAGAAGTAATAAGTAGATGATGGGTTGCTAGAGTGACAGAAGCTTAAACCCTAGTTTATGCATTGCTTCGTAAGGGGCTGATTTGGATCCATATGTTTCATGCTATGGCTAGGTTTACCTTAATACTTTTGTTGTAGTTGCGGATGCTTGCAATACAGGTTAATCATAAGTGGGATTCTTGTTCAAGTAAGAACGACACCCAAGCACCGGTCCACCCACATATCAAATTATCAAAGTACCGAACGCAAATCATATGAACGTGATGAAAACTAGCTTGACGATAATTCCCATGTGTCCTCGGGAGTGCTTTTCTCCATATAAGAGTTTGTCCAGGCTTGTCCTTTGCTATAAAAAGGATTGGGCCACCTTGCTGCACTTTATTTACTTTTGTTACTTGTTGCTCGTTACAAATTATCCTATCACAAAACTATCTGTTACCACTTATTTCAGTACTTGCAGAGAATACCTTGTTGAAAATCGCTTATCATTTCCTTCTGCTCCTCGTTGGGTTCGACACTCTTACTTATCGGAAGGACTACGAATAGATCCCTTATACTTGTGGGTCATCATAAGCAGACACGAAAGAGTGCGACCTCTCTTGCGGACCCGTGTAGTCCTCGAGGTCATTTGCTCGGTTGATGATGGTAATGCAGTTGTCATGGCTGCCGGCGGCGGGGAAGAAGATCTGAGGCGGCGAAAAGGCGGCGAAAGACAGTCTGGAGGCCGGATCCCTGCTGTGCTGGACCCTTCTGTCATTGGAGCAGCTGAGCTGGGGTGGACGACGGTGCAGCAGGAGTGGGACAAACCACACAAGGTTTTCTTTCACAACTATTTGTAAGAGAAGTAATTCTGTAAGGGCTCGTTTGAATTGGAGGATTCTAACAACGCAGGGATAGGAAATACACAGTAATAGGATAGGAATGCACGTGCAAAACAGAGAATTTAAAAACACAGGATTTCTGCCAATCTGGGTGTTTGGTTCACAAGAATTGGAAGATCACAGGATGCAAAGAAGCATGGTGAGATTAAGTCAAACCACAAGAAAATGTACGGTTATAATGCTATTATGCTACTATCTCTTAGTCTTGTGCTTCATGAATAGGAATTTGGAAAGGAGGACAAGTGGAAATTAAAATTCCTACGGTTTTTCTTTCAAGGAGACACTAAAGGAACAAATCCTACGGTTTTTCTTTGCTCCATTCCTTTGAACCAAATGCATGAATAGTAGTACCAATAGGAAACTTTCCAATTCCTATGTTTTTCCTTCACTTTTCCTTTCAAGCACTGGCGATTCTAGTAGGCAGGCTTGAGCAAGGAAAAGCCTACACTCAAAAAACATTTTTGTGCTACTTCTACTACTTTGGACCCAGGCCACTGCCCTACTAGCTCAACTCCCAGGCCCAACGACAAATGCACAGCTCAAACACGCAGAGATAAATAATGATGGCGTTCAAGAGAGTCCATCATGGATAGCTAAGTTGCCTGGTACCTCACTGCTTGTCATATAGTAGGAGAAACTAATCGTATTTCACGTTACTGTGTGTGCTCAGTGGACAATATATATAACATGTAGAGTAAAAAAGAGATGCAACAAGTGTACAGCCTCTTTGGCGAAGCCATGTCGATCTCAGTGTGATTGGGTTGGTCGGTGAGGATGATCTGGCTGACTGGGCTGTCGGAGGAGGGGAAGAAGATCTTAGGCATCTTGAGATGGAGCCCGGGGTACTGCTCCGCTGTGATGGAGGGTTTCGTCGTTGGAGCAACTCCGGTGAGTTGTACGACACCGAGGCTGAAGCAGGACAGGAGAGACAACGTTAACCTGAGTGGAATTCTAATAGCATCTCCAATAGATGACGTAAAATACATAACCACAAAGTGCTAGATGTAAATACATCAGCCGCTCATCTCTAAACTTAACTGTCAAAACTGAATTTAACTGTCGAAACTGAACTTAACTGTCGAAACTGAATTTTGCTGTCGAAACTGAATTTTACTGTCGAAACTAAACGCACTAGCTAGTAGCAGAAAAGCAGTAGCAGCAGCAGCGCGTGTGAGAGCCGGAGCAGCTGGTCCTGTAGCAGCATCAGGTGAGGCTACACGTCAGTCGACTGAATTTTTCATCTCTGGTCAGTCGAATTTCCAGCCGTTGGATACAAAATCAAGGGCATGTAGTTCATCTTCAACCTCCACCCCCTAAGCCGCTAGCCACCACCGACCAAACCGCCGCCCCCCGCCGCCCACAGCCGGCGGTGCGCTGTGATAACCCACAAGTATAGGGGATCGCAATAGTTTTCGAGGGTAGAGTATTCAACCCAAACTTATTGATTCGACACAAGGGGAGCCAAAGAATATTCTCAAGTATTAGCAGTTGAGTTGTCAATTCAACCACACATGGATAACTTAATATCTGCAGCAAAGTATTTAGTAGCAAAGTAGTATGGAAGTAATGGTAACAGTGGCAAAAGTAACAGTAGCAGTTTTGTAGTGATTGTAACAGTGGCAATGGAAAAATAACTAAGCAAAGATCAATATGTGAAAAGCTCGTAGGCATTGGATTAGTGATGGATAATTATGTCGGATGCGATTCCTCATGCAATAGTTATAACATAGGGTGACACAGAACTAGCTCCAGTTCATCAATGTAATGTAGGCATGTATTCCGAATATAGTCATACGTGCTTATGGAAAAGAACTTGCATGACATCTTTTGTCCTGCCCTCCCGTGGCAGCAGGGTCCTATTGGAAACTAAGGGATATTAAGGCCTAGAGTACCGGACCAAAGCATTAACAATGTATTGATTCTTTCGCCAGTATTTTTTATAAATTCCAAAAATATTCTTCGTGAAGTTTTAGGTCATTCCGAGAACTATCATTTCTGCACAAAAATAACACCATGGCAGTTCTGCTGAAAACAGCGTCAGTCCGGGTTAGTTCCATTCAAATCATGCAAGTTAGAGTCCAAAACAAGGGCAAAAGTGTTTGGAAAAGTAGATACGATGGAGACGTATCAACTCCCCCAAGCTTAAACATTTGCTTGTCCTCAAGCAATTCAGTTGACAAACTGAAAGTGATAAAGAAAGACTTTTACAAACTCTGTTTGCTCTTGTTGTTGTAAATATGTAAAGCCAGCATTCAATTTTTCAGCAAAGAATATGAACTAACCACATTCACAATAACATTTAGGTCTCATGTTTACTCATATCAATGGCATAATCAACTAGCGAGCAATAATAATAAATCTCGGATGACACACTTTCTCAAAATAATCATAATATGATATAACAAGAGGGTATCTCGCTAGCCCTTTCTGAGACCGCAAAACATAAATGCAGAGCACCTCTGAAGATCAAGGACTGACTAGACATTGTAATTCATGGTAAAAGAGATCTAGTCATAGTCATACTCAATATAAATTAATAATAATGGATGCAAATGACAGCGGTGCTCTCCAACTGGTGCTTTTTAATAAGAGGGTGATGACTCAACATAAAAGTAAATAGATACGCCCTTCGCAGAGGGAAGCAGGGATTTGTAGAGGTGCCAGAGCTTGAGTTTTGAAACAGAGATAAATAATATTTTGAGCGGCATACTTTCATTGTCAACATAACAACCAAGAGATCTCGATATCTTCCATGCTACACACATTATAGGCGGTTCCCAAACAGAATGGTAAAGTTTATACTCCCCCACCACCAACAAGCACACTCCACGGCTGGTCCGAAACAATGGGTACCGTCCAACTAACAACAGTCCTGGGGGAGTTTTGTTTGCAATTATTTTGATTTAAGCATGGGACTGGGCATCCCGGTTACCAGCCATTTTCTCGTGAGTGAGGAGCGGAGTCCACTCCTCTTGAGAATAACCCGCCTAGCATGGAAGATACAGACAGCCTAGTTGATACATGAGCTATTCGAGTATACAAAACAGAATTTCATTTGAAGGTTTAGAGTTTGGCACATGCAAATTTACTTGGAACGACAGGTAGATACCGCATATAGGAAGGTATGATGGACTCATATGGAATAACTTTGGGGTTTATGGAAGTGGATGCACAAGCAGTATTCCCGCTTAGTACAAGTGAAGGCTAGAAAGAGACTGGGAAGCGACCAACTAGAGAGCGACAACAGTCATGAACATGCATTAAAATTAATCAACACTGAGTGCAAGCATGAGTAGGATATAAATCACCATGAACATAAATATCGTGGAGGCTATGTTGATTTTGTTTCAACTACATGCGTGAACATGTGCCAAGTCAAGCCACTCGAATCGTTCAAAGGAGGATACCACCCTATCATACCACATCACAACCATTTTAATAGCATGTTGGCACGCAAGGTAAACCATTATAAACTCCTAGCTAATTAAGCATGGCATAAGCAACTATAATCTCTAATTGTCATTGCAAAAATGTTCATTCATAATAGGCTGAATCAGGAATGGTGTACTAATCATATTTAC
This sequence comes from Triticum aestivum, assembly GCF_018294505.1. Lineage (NCBI taxonomy): Eukaryota > Viridiplantae > Streptophyta > Magnoliopsida > Poales > Poaceae > Triticum > Triticum aestivum. The sequence goes on from NC_057796.1 coordinate 359,056,210, forward strand.
AAAAACAAGATAGGTCGAGTTCATACCAGCTTCTCTCATCTCAATCAGTCCATCATATGTCGTCATTATTGCCTTTCACTCGCACGACCGAACGATGTGGATAATAATAATAGTGCACGTGCATTGGACTAAGCTGGAATCTGCAAGCATTTAATACAGAGGAGAAGACAAGGTAATATGGGCTCTTGGTTAAATCAACAATAATGTATATGAGAGCCACTCAACATTTTCATTATGGTCTTCTCCTCTCGACCCCCAAAGAAAAGAAATAAAACTATTTACACGGGGAAGCTCCCAACAAGCAAAAGAAGAACGAGAAATATTTTTGGGTTTTCTTTTAATTACTACTACTACAAGCATGGAAAGTAAACTAGCTAAAAGCTACAACTATTTTTTTTGGTTTTTCTTGAGGTTTTCTCAAACACACAAGAAGAAAGCTTAGAAAAGAAAATAAACTAGCATGGATAGTACAATGAAAAAGTATGAGCACCGACAACTAGAATGAGTGTGTAAACATGAATGTAATGTCAGTGAGAAATACGTACTCCCCCAAGCTTAGGCTTTTGGCCTAAGTTGGTCTATGCCCATGGATCAAAGTGACCCTCTCCGGTGTACTGAGGAGGATCCTTAGGGTGCCACTGGTTAGCGAGCTCTTGCGGATCCCACTGATAAATAGACTCCTGATATGGGTCAGGAGATGGCTCTGGCTCTGGGGATCGTGTTTGCTCCCAATATGCATATATGTCATCGGGCAGGACGATGTATGTGCCTGAATAAATGTTAAACAAAGAAGGTGCAGGCAGGGTAATAATCTGACAAGTCTTTTCACTGAATACCAGGTTATAAATGAGTCTCTTCTCCTTATCATCGCAAATAAAATCATGTGCTACCATACTTTTATAATCTAAGAAAATAGGGGCAGCAACTTTTCTTCTTTCTCATAGTGTCTAATAGGTATCTCAAAATATTTAGCAAGACGCGAAGCAAAGATACCTCCAAAAATGGGGCCCTTTGTATGGTTTAGACTCAACCGTTTAGCAACCATAGCACCTAAACTAAAAGTTCTGTCATGGAATAAAGCATGGCGCAAAATGGCGAGATCAGGAGCACTAAGGCCCCCACTGTTCCCGCGGCCAATTAAACATCTACTAGCAAATATTGCATAGTAACGTAGAACGGGGAAATGTATGCTAGTAGTTCTTGCTTCTGACACTTTCCTTGTTTTCCCTTCAGCAATTTCATTAATAAATCCCTCCACACCATTACGGTGTGGTTCCTCTATGCTGCCTTCAAAGGGTATCTTGCAAACCACACAAAAATCATAAAGTGACATCTCCTTAAACTCATCATATAAATAAGACACCACTGAAGGTGGTGATTTCCTATCATGAAAGTAAAAAAATTGCACAAAAATATTAGTGAGTAGGAGATACTGTTCGCGCTGGTCGTGGAGGAAGTCGGTGAGGCCTGCATTCTCAGCCAAATGATAAAAATCATCATGAATCACGGCTGCCTTTAAGAACTCATCACAGGGCCATTCACACGGTTGAACCTCCGCGGTGCGAGGGAGATTATATTTGGGCTTCTTATCTTCTTCACTTTGTTTATCCATCGAGCTTCGGCTCGAAGAGCCCCTCAGGAACCTCTTCATCATTTTCTTTCTCTGAAAAATTTCTGAAATTTTTAGTCACTCAAAATAAAAATGAACCAAACTCAACAAGATTGATAGCAACTACTCCCACAAGTGCCTAGAAACTATATCATGCATTAGAACTACTTGGGACCAAATAAATTTGACATGCAAACTCAAGAACAGGGTCACCTTAGCAGCACAAATTTGCAATGAATAAAGCACTAGAACAAAAACTAATTGGACCACTGGAGGAGTCACATACCGAAGAACAATCCCCCAAAACAGTTTTGTGAATGGAGCTTTGAGCAAGGAGATCGAAAATCGCAGCAAGATGAGCTAGAACACGAGTTTGAGCTAGGTGGTGATTTTTTTCTGGAGGAAGACGGAGTGTGTGGGTGCAGGAATAAGTGGAGGGGGCATGTGGGGCCCACGAGGCAGGGGGTGCGCCCAGGGGGTGGGCGCGCCTTGGACCCTCGTGGCCATGTGGTGGCTCCCTCTGCTGTGTTCTCGGTGCCGGATATTCTTAAATATTCTAGAAAAAAATCATATTTCAATTTCGGGACATTTGGAGAACTTTTATTTTCGGGGTATTTTTATTGCAAGGATAATTCAGAAAACAGACAGAAAATACTATTTTTGCTTTATTTATTCTAAATAACAGAGTAAAAGGAGGGTACAGAGAGTTGTGCTTTCTAACTTCATCCATCTCATGCTCATCAAAAGGAATCCACTAACAAGGTTGATCAAGTCTTGTTAACAAACTCATTCCAAATCGCATGAAACCGGAGAATTTTCTAATAGCACTAAGTTACCTCAACGGGGATATGCATGTCCCCAACAATAAGAATACCATATTTCTTCTTGACAGTAGGAAGAGGAAATTCAAAACCTCCAATAGTGATAGTTGGAATTTTTCCAATAGAATTAATACTGTGGACTTGAGGTTGTTTCCTCGGAAAGTGTACCGTATGCTCATTACCATTAACATGAAAAGTGACATTGCCTTTGTTGCAATCAATAACAGCCCCTGCAGTATTCAAAAAGGGTCTACCAAGGATAATCGACATACTATCGTCCTCGGGAATATCAAGAATAACAAAGTCCGTTAAGATAGTAACGTTTGCAACCACAACAGGCACATCCTCACAAATACCGACAGGTATAGCAGTTGATTTATCAGCCATTTGCAAAGATATTTCAGTAGGTGTCAATTTATTCAAATAAATTCTACGATATAAAGAGAGAGGCATAACACTAACACCGGCTCCAAGATCACATAAAGCAGTTTTAACATAGTTTCTTTTAATGGAGCATGGTATAGTTGGTACTCCTGGATCTCCTAGTTTCATTGGTATTCCACCTTTAAAAGTATAATTAGCAAGCATGGTGGAAATTTCAGCTTGCGGTATCTTTCTTTTATTTGTAACAATATCTTTCATATACTTAGCATAAGGATTCATTTTAAGCATATCAGTCAAACGGATACGCAAAAAGATAGGTCTAATCATTTCAGCAAAGCGCTCAAAATCCTCATCATCCTTTTTCTTGGATGGTTTAGGAGGAAAAGGCATGGGTTTCTGAACCCATGGTTCTCTTTCTTTACCGTGCTTCCTAGCAACGAAGTCTCTCTTATCATAACGTTGATTCTTCGATTGTGGGTTATCAAGATCAACAGCAGGTTCAATTTATACATCATTGTTATTGCTAGGTTGAGCATCAACATGAACATCATCATTAACATTATCACTAGGTTCATGTTCATTACCAGATTGTGTTTCAGCATCAGAGATAGAAATGTCATTTGGATCCTCAGGTGTGTCAACAACAGGTTCACTAGAAGCATGCAAAGTCCTATCATTTTTCTTTTTCTTCCTCTTAGAAGGACTAGGTGCTTCAACATTAGTTCTCTGAGAATCTTGCTCAATTCTCTTAGGGTGGCCCTCAGGATACAAAGGTTCCTGAGTCATTTTACCCCCTCTAGTCATAACTCTAACAGCATTATCATTTTTCTTATTATTTAATTCATTGAGCAAATCATTTTACCCCCTCTAGTCATAACACTATGATCTCCTATTCAAATATATGAATCCACTTTCATATCAAATTATGATCTTTGTTAGTCTCTTACACCCACACAATCCTCTAACCTTTGTAGCTAGCACTAACTTTCTCTCATGCATGCACACGCCCTCCTCGCCCTCCCCCTCCCTCAGCATTCTACCCATCGCGCACATTCATTTTTTTCTTTAGGTCGTTCTCCCACAGTCTCCACAACTCCTTTCCGACACACACCGATCGATAAACCTCTCCAGCGATGTCTGCCTACAACATACACACGCACCTTCCATCTCCTCCTTTCTGTGTCCATGCCTCGTGTCTATCATACGGTCCCACACACGTGTAAACTCTCGCCCCTCTTTTCATCGATCTCACAACCGCACACTCCTCCCCCTATCTAGCTAGTAGCTCGGCCTCTCGCACCACCTCCTAGCTCCATTCTCTCTGTCTATCCGTCTCGCTGGGCCTTATTTACCTCTAACAAATGGATGTACACCGACCGATCTCCCGCTATACATATAGCTAGCTAGGTCCTTATAACTCGTTTTCTCCATGCATCGATCGATCTACCTCATTAGTTATGTCTCTCCCTTCCTCCGACAAACAACAATTGATCTACCGATCTAGTTAGGTTTGCTTACCAAACACATGGTTCCCCTTCATCATCCATGCATGCGTCCCGACAGATCTATCACGCATAGGCACACACAGAAACACATCCCCACTCTTATTAATAATATTGCAGTTCTACCCTCAGTTTGTCTAGTAGGCCTCTCCCACCATCTTCGAGAAGCAACTCCATCACCCATCCAGCACTCTACCCCTCTCCCTCCCTCTCTCTCTCTCTCTCCTCTCTCTCTCTCTCTGTCCCAACCTATTTCCCGTCCTTTAGTTATGTATGGATGTCGACCGATCTCCCACAAGACATAGCTGGGTCTCTCCTTCTCAACACATATACGAGTCGTTCTACCTCTCTAGTTAGGCCTCTGCCTCCCCCTCCCCCCACCCCCCCCACACACACACACCGATACATCGAGCGCTCTAGTCATGTCTCCCTGCCACACACAAACTTGCCCTATGCCCTCTGACGTTCTGGTAGGTCACACTACAAAAAAATACACTTCCGTGATGATACGTGTTTGTCACAGTAGGTCGCGTTTTTTGTCATGCATGTACATCCATGACAAATTTATGACAGAATCAAGATAGTCATACCTGTGCTGTCGTAGAAGTGTTCCATGACATTACCAAAATCATCATCACGGAAGTGTCCACTTCCATGACGATAAATCGCGCGTCACAGAAGTGCTTTCGTCAAGGGTGACCGACACGTGGCATCCACCGTAACGGAACGCCGTTAAGCTATCGGGTCGGGTTTTGGATCTGATAACCCGTTAACAGCCCCGACCAATGGGGATTTTCCACGTGTAAAATCATCATTGGCTGGAGGAGACACGTGTCAGGTCCGCGTTGGCACAGGTGTCACTCATCCAATGGGCGAGACGCGCCTATGATATGTTGACACGTGGACCGGCCCATCAAGTTTAAATGGGCCGGCCCAACTGAAGGCCCACAAGATTTTGCGGACCATAATGGGCCGGCCCAGCTAAAGGCCCACGAGATTTTGCGGACCATAATGGGCTGGCCCAGCTAAAGGCCCACAAGATTTTGCGGGCCATAATGGGCCAGCCCAGGTAAAGGCCCACAAGATTTTTGTGTGCCATAATGGGCCGGCCCAGGTAAAGGCCCACAAGATTCTTGCGGATCATAATGGGCCGGCCCAGCTAAAGGCCCACGAGATTTCGCCGACATTAATGGGCCGGCCCAGCTGTAGGCCCATAAGATTTTGAGGACCCTAGTAGGCCGGCCCATTAACTGGCTGCCATGTTTTGGGCCAAATGCCGGCCCATATTTGATCCGGTCCATTAATGGCCTGCCACGCTCCGGGCCTAATAGTGGCCCATATGAGATCCGGCCCATTAAAAGCCTACCACGTTCTGGGCCAAATTACGGCCCAGATCAGGTCTGGCCCTTTAAGAGGCTTTGGGCTCAATTATGGCCCATATCAGATTCGGCCCGTCAACTGGACACTATGCTTTTGGGCCCACTTGCTAAAGGCCCACTTAGTAATTCGGCCTGATATTGGTTTTGGCCTGTTAAGGGGACATTTAACATTTCGGCCCTATATTAATTTCGGCCTATTAAAAGCCCGTCATATAGTTGGGCCTAACTACGGCCCAGTTTGCATCCGGCCTGCTCGCAGCCGATATCTGATTGGGCCAAACAAGGACCGAGACAATTTTGGCCTGTTAAAAGTCTGTGATTTGATTCGCACAATCATGGGCCGGGGTTCATTTCGGGCTGCTGCCGGCCCGTGAGCTGTTCGGCATGTTTCGGGCCCAACCTACATCGTGATTGCATGACGGCCCGATTATGTACCGTAATGTTACGGTTTGGCCGGTTTACTGCGAAGACAGGATATATATACAGTAAAATAACTGCAGCATCGTGAATAAGAAAAAACCTAGACTATACAATAAAGAAATTACGGCATATTACATCCACTGGGCATCAAAGTTCGCCACTATGATAATAAAGCACAAGCAGACAGCAGATTACATACACTGGGCATCAAAGATCGCCACCAGTGCAAATAAACACGCCGACAAAATAATATACAAAACCGATAGCACTTCAATAGAGTTCAAGAAAGGTTAGCCCTGCTGGGGAGCTGCAGCGCAAGCAGCTGAGCAAGATGATGAGACTACGCTTGTTCAACACTTATATCTTCCTCACTCTGAAAGATAAACAAGCAGATAGATGACAGGTTTTGCACATAAAAGTATCAGTGCTGACAATTCATCACATTTCTTACTGACGAATAAAGTGACACAGTTTAAAATTGCATTAACACAATATGGTATTGTTCAGGTCAAGACATGGCAGGAAATGACATTGTGAAGGAGTTGGCAGCTTCACGACACCATTGGATTACAGATCAAGAACTCATAAGTATCAATGGTTAGTGTGCTGTCAATTTATACCATTTCAGATTGGCAAATAAAGAGACGGTTTAAATAATAGTAGAATGATATGACATTGTTCATAGTTAAGACATTGCAGAATATGACATTGTGATGTAGTGGGTAGGTTCACCACACCACTGGATTACGGATGAAGAACAGAAGCATACATGCAGTGCAAAAGAAGATCACTTGCTCTGTATAGTTTAATTTACATGGTATGAAGAAGGAACTTGGTTGTACAACTGAAAACTTAAATTGAGAAAGGACAAACTTTTGTTTATGAACTACATAAACTTTAAACAAGCAATTTGACGCAAACACAAAAAATAAACAGCTGTTGCAGTCATGCCTAACCAAATATATACAACAACGTTTGAAGGCTTGAGATGGACAAAGTTACATTATTGGTGAAGACAGGATCTATAAAGGCCTTGTCCATGCTGATGGGGGGGGCAATTCAAGAAGTTTACCACAGAATCTTCTTCAAAAGCATTGCCTTTATTCTACATTTTGTTAAGAGTAAATATAGATGTGATAATATACGAAAAATGGAGAATATTTAAGATAAGATGAAGAGTGATGCTACATAACCAAGTAGCTATAAATGTAAGTGCAGCGATACAGGCAAAAGGTATAGCCAAGAGCAATGCATAGCTAAACTTCTTCAGTACCAACCTTATGGTAAGAGTAAATATAGATCTGATGTGTAGAAAATGGAGGGCAAAGGAAAATAAGCTGCAGAGTGATGGTACATGAACAACTACCTGTCATTATAAGTACACTCATAAAGGACAGCATGTCCTTACAAGAACAATGCAGAGCTAAAAAAACATTGGCATTGGATATATTCTACACTAATGTAACCATTCATACAGATCAGATAATTTGGAGCGAACAATTGATAAGCAAGCTATCATGCATATTGCTGTCACATAATGAACCAGGTATGTATGCAAGTACAGTGATACAGGACAACAGGTACTAACAAGAGCAAAGCAGCGGGGCAGCATATTTGCGATATCCTATTGTTCTTGTCAAACCAGAATTCTTCTTCGAGCAGATTTCCTGCAAAAAAGATCCGTAAGGCACATGCGGAAAAGTAGAAGTTCAAATTGTCATGTGATTTCATATACAGTACCTCATCCTGGGAACGAGACCAGTGCATAACAAGGTTTTTCCATTCAATGTCTTCTAAATTTAGCACAGGAGACTTCACCGGAAATTCGTTTATAGACTTGCCATCAAAGTGTGATTTCCTCAGGTAACACCGATACTGCTGCAATGCTTCCTTGAAAAGCACGAGCAAGCTTTGCTCGTCATGACTATCTAGATTGACCCTCGCCTAGTTACAACAATGTAATGTAAATCATTGATGTGTTCAATCAGCAGAAAACAGGAAAATAATAACCATGAATAATAGCACTTACACGTAAGTTGGACAGGAAGATGTGAAAATGGTGTTTGTCTTCACAATAATCTTCCCATGATGGGAATATATGCATGTAGTCCCTAACAACATTGAAAGCATTGTCTTTTAAACTAGGAATAAATGGAATGGGGTTCCAATCTGCAGGAATTGGCTGTCTCTGCAGTTGGGATAGGTCTTCGGCCGGTGGACTTGCTGTACTTTTTGCTGGAGTGGGATTTTTCTGTGGTACAGCTGGTGCTATGGCAAATGAAATCGGTATACCTTTTGCTGGAGTGCAGGTCCTGTGTGGTGGGGCTAGTGGTGTGGCCAGTGAAGTATGGGTATAGTCTGCTGGAGTCGGTCCTACGTTTTGTGTCACTGGTTGTACAGCCAATATAAGTGGGGTGTTGTCTGATTTCTCCGGCACCACCACGTTTTTCAAGGACTTTGCTGGTGCTCCTTCAGGTTCGGCAATCACCCTCTTCCTTTTTGATGTCTGATGCACAAGAACAACATTTGAGTGAAAAAACATGGTATGATGACAGATGGAATATGTATTGATAATGGATGGGCATGGCATCTCGACATATATGATGAGTAAACTAAGCAGATGGCGGTGCAACAAAGTAGAAGAAATGCAAGACAACATATGCAAGATACCCACAATCAATAAAACATTGCCAAATTAGAACAGGCACCTTGATGGGTGAACGGGACAGGCCATCTGCCTTTGACTCCTCGAGGTTAGAATAGTCATTAGGATCATATTCTGAACAAGAATCAACAGGTGGGGAGCGTATGAGTTTCATTGCATCCAGAATGGCACTCAATGCCTTGGTGCCAATTTTGTAAGTCATTGCAGTGTTTAGCTTCAAGAGTGGACTGCTGCTAGTGCGACACAAAGCAGCTACACAGATCATAGTGTAGATATAACGGGAAAACCTTAAGCATCAGAGTAAAATCAGCAAAGTGGAACTTGCTGGAATATATGTGCTAGTATTGCCGGTACGGCTAGAAAGGCTTCGGATACCAGCTCTCTTCAAGTGAAGGTGCGGTACTGTTAATATTAGTGTAACTCTCAAAGGCGACACAGCTCCCCGCATTTCCTTGCTATTCTTATAAGATTCAAGTGGGCAGGCCACTACAAATCCTATTCCTATGTTTACAAGATCCTACGAATCAAAGAGGCTCAAAGTGTCCATCACAACCGACCGTATAGACCTCTACACTGCAAATGTCCCTGCTCATCTTCAGTACAAGGAACATACTGTACTACTATCATACTCCCTCCGTTCCAAAATATAAGTCTTGGTAGAGATTTCCACTATGGATCACATACAGATGTATCCAGATACATTTTAGAGTGTAGATTCACTCATTTTGCTCCATATGTAGTCCATGGTGGAATCTATACAGAGACTTGTATTTAGGAACAGAGAGAGTACATATTAAAGAAGAACGGAAGAGGAACATGGTAAAGAAGAGCAAGCAGTTTTTGGATATAAAATGTTGGTTGCGCAGTGCCCACACATGATGAACCAGAGCGCATTAAGAATGCAACTCCCAGCTGTCTCTCGACCATTTCAGGCGGTTGGATGAAGATCCTACGTCTCCTAACCCTTCTTCTTCCTCGTCTCTGATTCTTCCCATACAGAACACTGCACGGGCCGCTGGCCGGACCACCGGCCCCCACCGCCTGTGTTCCTCTGCCACCCCCACCCCCGCCCCAACCCCCACCCGCGTCGAGTTTTCTTTGTTCGGCGAGGCCCCACAACCACCCTAGCCCCTTCGATCGCACCGGCGAACTCTGGCGAGCTCTGAAAAATCGACTGACCCAATTTTGAAATTTAGTCTACTGTGATTTAACTAGTGTGGAATATAAAAGGGGAAAACCATAAGCATTGGGAGTATAGTGTTGAGCGTGCCATGGCGGATCCGAAGGTGCAAACCGGACAAAGGCAACTTCGCAACCAAGACAAGAAATTAGAGTAAAGCAGTGGCGATCTATTTTCTTGCTGCGATAAATAAGTTGAGCAGATACGAAAGAGTACCGCCTCTCGTGCGGCGCCATGTACGCATCTGCTGAGAATTTGATGGTGTTGCGGTAGCGATGGCTGTCGGCAGCGTGGAAGCAGATCTAGGAGGGTAGACGGTGGCGGCGGGGTGCGGTGGACGAGACGGTCGTAGGAGCAGCGTCGGCAAGGTGGACGACGGCGGGGATGAAGCGAGAGGACGGGATGCAAGGATCCCGGTCCGAAGCCGTGGATAAGAGAGGTCGGTCTCTTGTAATGGACGGCGGCGTCGGGGTATCAGCTCCGGCATGGTGGAGGAGGACGGCGGTGGATGGGGTGGCGGACGGCGGCGGACGGAGGAGGGTGGGGTGGAGAGGGTGTTTTGGCGCCCACGGAGTACGAATGGGGAAAAGGGAGGTAGAGAGGAAGGGGGAACCATGTATTTAGTGCGCGCTTGTCTCAAATGCGAGGAAATTTACAAACTTAGCCCCTGTTTCAAATTTCTACTACATCACAGCAACATTAGTCGGTTGGGGATAGGACGGTAATCTCACATACACCGAATATTTGCCGACGAGAGTTTGTTTTTGGCACCCATCGTGTATGAATATGAATCAGGGAGGGAGTCGATTTCGGCCGAGGACACACTGTGTTTTGGCGCCCACCGTGTATGAATCCGGGTGAGAGGCGGTTACGTCACGTTTGGGTGAAATTACAAACCTACCCCTATCGAAACCTATAGAAATCCAGCAGATAGGCTTTGCGTGGCAGGGATAGGCAGTAGTGATTTCCATCTCGCAGATTTTGGTTTCGGGCGGTTACTGCGACTTTCCCCGCTTCGTTCAAATTTTGCAGAGTGCACGTTTACCGTGCCAACTCAATTCGAATCCCGTTTGTATTCTATTTTTTTCGGGCGGGATCCATTTTCAATTGGAATTACATTCTATATACATCATTTTTTAATATATACTTTCAAAAGCACAACAAAGAATTCTGCTCCTTTATATGTATAATATGATTTACAAATACAACGATCTTGAAATCTTAAGGTTGAATTCGAAAAAAATTAACCAAATTATGTTCTACTAAAATGTATGGATCAGTAATATCTACATATTAAATAACATAGATGTGCGTGAATTCATATGAGTATGCATGTTTGATAGATCAACTTTTGTTCGAGTATGGATTACATGTATCATCATCACGAATTCAAATATTTGAATCCCTTTTTTGTTCACTCCTTTCACGCCCATCTCTCTCGCATGCATGCTCCTTCAGGTAGTTATCACTCTCTTTTCTCCAACTCACCCGCACGCTCACTTCATGTTTCTCCTATCCTCGCAAGCATGGTCTCTCGACGCCTCCCTTGAGAAGTGTCACACTCTCCCTATCATTATACATTACACGGTTTTCATTATCTCTCACGTCTCTACTGTTCTCTGGTATCACTCGGTACCTAAGCTTTCTTTTTCAACGCCACACACACAGTCTCCACTCGTCTTTCACTTTGTCTTTTTCTCTATGGGATTCTCTCACACACCCTATATGTCTCTACATATGACTCATACCACTAAAATTACTCTCTCTCTCTCTCCTATAGACAAAACATTTGTTGCGGTCTCCTTTTCGTCTCCATCCCAGACTGACATTATTCATTTGTTTACCGATCAGACAACCCCGACTACCGTCTCCTCTCTCTCACACACAGACACACACACACACAACTCCTGCTTCCACTCCCCTTCCCGACTACCGTCTCTCTCTCACACACACAAAACTCTCGCTTTCGCACCCCGACTCGTATTTCTCTCACAAACATTTATCGACTAGCTAGCCTCTAGATAGGTTTATACACCCACACACTCGTGCTTCCACCATCGCATACATGTCTCTCTCCCGCTCCTTGTATCTATGTAGATTTTTCTTCCCTTCTTGAGACACGCCCTCTCGATCGTGCACACACACACTATCTGTAACATCCCAAATTTTCAATTTGGAATGTTATACATTAGATTATCATTGCATAGCATATTTTATTGCATTTTGGCAAATCCTCGAAAAATCCTAAGCAACTCAAGGACCCTCGGAGAGAGTTGGGGATTTTCTTGATTTTCCTATTTGATTTTTATCAAATAAGGGAAACAAGGATTTTGGTTTTAATTATTTTCTCTCCGAAAGATATTTCATATTAAAATAAATGAGAGGAGAAAATATAACTTCTCCAAAATAATAGAAATATTGGAGGAAAAATATTAAAATCAAATATTTGATTTTATTCGGATTTTATTTGCAATTTTGTTTGCATAAAAAAATTGCACGTTTTCAAAACTGCATTTTTGGGCCAAGAAAATTGTTCATCTCGTTCTAATTATTTTAATTAGACGGGGAAATTTTGTTTTAGCATTTTTGGATTTTTATTTATTTTTCTGCGATTTTTTTAGATTCGGCGAATTATTTAAAAAAGACGCCGAGCGCCGACTGGGCCGAAGCCCAGCCGCGCGGCCCAGCCAGCCTGCGCCTCGTCTCCCTCCTGGAGACCAAGACGGAGACGCCGCCCGTGTCCCTCCCGGACTCGTCGTCGCCGCCGCCTTGCCCCCTCCTCCACGGCACCCCCCTCCTTTTATACCCCGAGCCCCCCCTTCCTTCTCCTCACCCCGCCGCCCCTCGCCGCCCTCGCCCGACCCGCCGGAGCCCCGCCGGAGCTGCCGACAAGGTAGCCGAGCCGCCGCCGCCGCCGTGCCGGTTTTCTTTAAAAAAAACCGTTCGTATTTTTTCTTTCTTTCTAAACCCTAGTTCGGTTTAATGATCTAGTGAACGTTCACCGACTCGTTCGTTTTAACGAACGTGTTCGTCGGATTGACGTTGTTAACGAACGTCCGTTCGTTTAACTGTTCGTCAGTTTTCTTTTTCGACGAATTTTCCGCGATTATTCCAGATCGCGATTTCTGATCAGATTTTCGTTTTAGTTTAACTTTTCGCTCGTTTATCGGAATCAGGCGATTCAAGCGCCTAGAGTTTCGTCTCGAAATTCTCTTTCTGTTTAACATACTCAAACAAGTTTTTGCTACTGTAAAATTTGATTTAGATCCAGATTAGCAAACGAAGCTTGTTTCTTTCGCCGTTTGATTGATTTTTTTCCAAACCGGAGTTCTTAAGTTGAATTTTCTGGTTAGTTCTCTTATTTGAGTTTTACCTGTGCATTAGATGAGTACTTATTGTTTGCTTGTTTGTTTACGATAGAGTACCCGGAGTGCGCCGCTTGCTACTTCGAATCGCTAGGTTTCGCGGATCATCAGCAAGGCAAGTAACACTTTGATCATACCCCTTTACTACCTAGTTTTGTTGCATTAGATCAACCCTCAAACATTGCATGGTTAGGATCTAATTAAATTGTGGGTATTGGGAAGTAGTTGAGGTAGTACCTATCACCTGTTTTATTATCAAACCCTTGGGAGTTACTTCTACGTTGCTTATATTGCTATGCTATGCTTGTAGACGTGGATTGGGTTTGAGAGATAGCCATGACAGATGTGAGATTGTTAATATATGGTTAAACTTAAGGTGGCAACTAAAACTCACATCTGGGTGGATTGAGGTACCTGGGTACTCCAGGATTGCCTGTTCCTTTTGGACCGCCACCCAGGTTCAAAGGGATCATGAGATTATTCATGCTAGAAACTTCCGTGTGCAGCCACAAGCTATTATGGGCTCTAGCATAGTTGATTAAGTTGTGTGAACTCTTACAGTGGTAGACTAGCAGATGTAGGGGATGTAGGTGTATCGGTCTACCCATCGTAAGGTGCTAACGCTTCTGAAAGACTGTGTCTCGGTCATCCGTTTCTCAAACAACATGTAGTGCGAGAATCAAGCGGAGGCGATCGAGTCTTGTGGGGAAAAGTGCACAAACCTCTGCAGAGTGTACAATCTAATCATGGTTAGCCGTGTCCCCGGTTATGGACATCTTGAGTATCTAGTACTTGGATTATCATGTGAATCTCATCATGTTACTTTAATTAATTTTGTTGGGTTAATGATGATACTTAATTGGGATTGAGATGTTGTCAACCATCTCAATGTTTAACAACCACCATGATAGTTAAATAAAATTTATTCCTTTGCAGTAGGGAAAAACTGGCTTTTCGCAAAACTGTAACCATAGAGCTTCTACCAGCCATATATGCATGTAGTATAGCATTATTATGTTCATTACTCTCTATGTGTTACATTGCCAGCATATTCCATGTGCTGACCCGTTTCCGGGCTGCAACGTTCATGTTGCAGACTTTTCAGACGACGAGTAAGGTGCCTTAGGTCGTGGTCTTATACTCAGTGATGCCGTTGGAGTTGATGGACTCACTATTCTTCCAAGTCTTCCGCTGTTATCGTTTTTAGATGGCCTTAAGCCATATTTATCATACTTATTCTCTTTTGAGATATTCGTTGTAATAAGTGTGTGATTGCTACTCTGTTATAAATCCTCCATTTGTACTGTGCGTGTCAGCATTACTGATCCAGGGATGACACTGGTGCACAGCAGCACAGACTGTTTGAGGTCTGGTCGCTACAAAGGTGGTATCAGAGCACACGTTGACTGTAGGACACGACCACTAAGCTTAAACCCTAGAACACTACTCTCTTCTCATTTCTGACTCCTCTCCACTTTCTACTCTTTTAGGAATGGCGAATGCAAGGAACAAGTTCATGCAACCAGATGAAGATACACCTTTTGGACGACACTTGAAGGAAGTCACTAAGTACCTGAACATTGGAATACCAAGCTTCACCGGGACTTACAAAGCCACACTACCAGAAGAGGAGCGCTGGAAGATTCAAGTTCAAGTTCCAGGAAGGACGTTTACGCCAGTCACTGAGCCTATAGAGTTTTCCTTTGATGCACCAACCTGGAGTTTAGGGAAGAGCATGGCAACCCACATCTCTATGGGACGCATTGGAGACGTCTACCACAGGGACCTTAAGGATACTATTTATCAGATTTGTGGACGTCGAGACGAGCAATGGGAGATGATCAGCACCAAGAAGGATGGATCAATTGCAGCTTTCATCCAGGAGAAAAACCAGTACATTCGTCGCCAGGAGAACCAGATGTGCTCAGACATGATAGATCTGAAGAAGGCATTGACCAAGATCACGGAGTTGGAGGAAGAACTCAAGTCTACGCGCGATGGATATGAGGAGGAGATCGCCACGTTGTTGAAGAAGAACGGCGAACTGATACAGAAGATCGAAGTATTCCTGGGAGACCCAGCACCAGGAGGAGAAGATGACGATTCTACTTGCCCGGATAACTACATCATCATCGACGACACCGACTCGGACCCAAGTGAAGATGACTTTATTGATGAAGCTGGAGCAGATATCATGGAGTCTTTGACTGATCAAAATTTCTAGTAGACCACCATATCAGTAGTAGTATTCCCCCATGTATATAGTATAGTCCGAGCACTTTTGTAACGCTAGTTAGATCGATTGTATGCCTTGTTTGATTTGATTGAGTGATATTGATTGTGTTTGTCTCATGAGTATATGGGTAGTGTTTTCTCTCTAGACTTCATTCTATTCTAAATTCTCATCTTTTCTAAACCTATCAAATGCCTTCGAGACGCGACACCGGATTTGTTTTCCCACCGGAGATCACTCAGTTGATTCAGCAGCAGAATGCCCTGATGCAAGTGTTAGTACAGAACCAAGGCAACAACAACAACAACAACAACAACAACCCACCACCACCTGTTGATCACTTAGCCCGTTTCTTGAGGCTAAATCCACCGGTGTTTTCCAGCAGCACCGAGCCGATTGTTGTAGATGATTGGCTCCGCAAAGTTGGAAGGGAGTTGACCACTGCAGGATGCACAGATGCGGAGAGAGTGCGTTTTGCCGCACATCAACTTGAAGGACCCGCAGCATCATGGTGGGAGAATTACACAGCCACACACCCTATTGACACCGTCACATGGGACCAGTTTCAGCAAGCTTTCCGTACTGCCCATGTTTCAGCAGGAGCTCTGGCTATGAAGAAGCGTGAATTTCGCAACCTACGCCAAGGAGGACGTACCGTAGGCCAGTATGTGGAGGATTTCAGTAAGTTAGCACGTTATGCTCCAGATGACGTTGCTACAGATGCAGCCAAGCAGGAGAAGTTTCTGGAAGGACTGAATGATGAGCTGAGCATGCAGTTGATGGTAGCAACCTTCAACAACTACCAGGAGTTGGTAGATAGAGCTCTCATGATTGAAGGGAAGCAACAGCAGATTGAAAACCGTAAGAGGAAGTATGGACAAGGGAAGTATAATTCTGGAGCTCAGCAGAAGCCACGTTTTACCCCGAAATCGGGAGGACAGTTTCAGCATACACATGGAGGAGGTAGTTCGCACAACCATAATGGCTCCAAGAATGGTAATGGGAACGGAGGAAGCAACGGACAGAACCGTACCAACCCTTCAACCCCAGCTAAGAGAGACCTGAGCCAAGTCACTTGCTTTAAGTGCCAGAAGACTGGACATTATGCCAATGAATGTCCTGAAGCCCAGAATGGTAATGGAAATGGAAGCTCTGGGAAGAAGCCGAACCCTTTCAACAAAGGACATGTGAACCACGTTTACATGGAGGAGGTTGAAGCACAGCCTGATGCAGTAATAGGTAAGTTTTTGGTTAAGTCATTTACTGCACTCGTTCTTTTCGATACTGGTGCATGGCATTCATACATATCAAGGGGATTTGTGGATAAGTATAAACTGCCCACCAAGGTTCTTAAAACACCTATGTTAGTAAGTTCACCAGGAGCAGAGTATATGGCAAGCCAAGGATGTTTTCAGATGCCATTGGCCATAGGTAGGCATGTTTTCCCCACAGACTTGATAATCTTGGAGTCACAAGGTTTGGATGTAATTTTGGGTATGGATTGGCTATCGATGTATGGAGGAAACATCGATTGCGCCAGTAAGACGATTTCGCTTACCACCCCAGAAGGAAGAAGGATTAAGTATGTATCCCGGCATATGCCGAAGAGGACTCAGGTGAATTCCTTATCAGGAGTTGTATAGGAGGAAGTACCAGTGGTGAAGGATTACCCGGATGTATTTCCAGAAGAGTTGCCAGGCATGCCACCGAATAGAGACATTGAGTTTCTGATTGAACTTTTGCCAGGCACAGGACCAATATCTAAGAGACCGTACAGGATGCCCGCAAAAGATTTGGAGGAAATTAAGAAGCAGATTAAGGAGTTACTGGATAAAGGCTATATTCGCCCAAGTTCGTCACCTTGGGGATCACCAGTACTTCTAGTGGAGAAGAAAGATGGATCGTTGAGGATGGTTGTTGATTATCGAGGATTGAACGAAGTGACCATCAAGAACAAGTACCCACTGCCGATGATCAATGATTTGTTTGACCGCTTACAAGGAGCTAAGGTATTTTCCAAGATCGATCTACGATCAGGATACCATCAGTTGAAGATTCGAGAGTAGGATATACCTAAGACGGCTTTTACCACCAGGTATGGGCTGTATGAGTATACCGTTATGTCATTTGGTCTGACTAACGCACCTGCCTATTTCATGAACCTAATGAACAAAGTGTTTATGGAGTTTTTGGATAAGTTCGTCGTGGTGTTCATTGATGATATTTTGGTCTACTCAAAGAATGAAGAGGAGCATAAGGAGCATTTGTGTTTGGTACTTGAGAAACTCAGAGAACATCAGTTATACGCCAAGTTCAGCAAATGTGAGTTTTGGCTGAAGGAAGTTGGATTCCTCGGACATGTTATATCCGGAGAAGGAATAGCAGTAGACCCCGCCAAAGTTGACACAGTAACAAGTTGGGAATGACCCACGTCAGTTGGAGAGATCCGGAGTTTTCTTGGACTTGCAAGATACTACCGGAGGTTCATTGAGAATTTCTCAAAGATTGCAAAACCCATGACTGAGCTATTGAAGAAAGACACCAAATTTAATTGGACTGAGGAATGTGAAGCTAGTTTCCAAGAGTTGAAGAAACGTTTGGTTACATCACCAGTGTTGATTCTGCCAGACCAACGCAAGGATTATGAAGTTTATTGTGACGTTCACGTCGAGGACTTGGAGCAGTGCTTATGCAGGAAGGAAGAGTTGTTTCATATGCTTCACGACAACTTAAACCCCATGAGAAGAATTATGCCACTCATGATTTGGAATTAGCAGCCGTAGTGCATGCGTTGAAGACATGGAGACATTTTCTCATCGGAAACCATTGTGAGGTGTACACGGATCACAAGAGTTTGAAGTACATTTTCACGCAGAAGGAGTTGAATCTCAGGCAGAGGAGATGGTTGGAGCTCATTAAGGATTATGATATGAGATTGCATTATCACCCAGGGAAGGCTAACGTAGTAGCAGATGCGTTGAGCCGCAAGAGCCATGTCAACACACTCATGACCGGAGAGTTACCGAAAGTATTAGCCGAGGATCTTCGCGAGCTATGTTTGGAGATAGTTCCAAGAGGCTATTTAGCAACATTGGAGATTCAGTCTACTTTGATGGAAAAGATCAGAGAAGCTCAGAAGACAGACAAGGAAATTAACGATATAAAGGAAAGGATGAGCAAAGGAAAAGCCAAGGGATTTCGTGAGGATGAGCATGATACCTTATGGTTTGAGGACCGCGTTTATGTGCCCAATGATCCGGAGATCAGGAAGTTGATCTTGCAAGAGGCCCATGATTCACCATATTTGATTCACCCAGGAAATACCAAGATGTATTTGGATTTGAAGGATACTTTCTGGTGGACCGGAATGAAGAAGGATATTGCGGAGTATGTAGCAGTTTGTGATGTATGTCAGAGAGTGAAGGCAGAACATCAGAAGCCAGCAGGATTGCTACAGCCATTGCCGATACCCGAATGGAAGTGGGATAAACTAGGCATGGATTTTATCACAGGATTGCCCAGGACTCGTTCAGGCTATTACCCAATATGGGTTGTAGTCGATCGTTTGACGAAAGTAGCTCATTTCATTCCAGTGAAGACCACTTACACCAGTGCTAAGTTGGAAAAGATATACATGACCAGAATCGTATATTTGCATGGAGTTTCGAAGACCATTGTATCAGATAGAGGAACCCAGTTTACCTCAAAGTTTTGGAATCGGTTACATGAAACTTTGGGAACCAGGCTAGAATTCAGTACAGCCTTTCACCCACAGACAGATGGACAGACCGAGAGAGTCAATCAGATTTTGGAAGACATGTTGAGAGCTTCTGCGCTAGATTATGGATCAAGTTGGGACGACAATTTGCCATATGCAGAGTTTTCTTACAACAATAGTTATCAAACCAGTTTGAAGATGGCCCCTTTCGAAGCTTTATACGGAAGGAGGTGTAGAACACCATTGTTATGGGACGAAGTTGGAGACCGTCAGTTGTTTGGACCAGATTTGATTAAAGAGTCTGAACAGAAAGTGAGGTTGATTCGCGATAGGCTCAAGGTAGCCCAGTCCAGGCAGAAGAGTTATGCGGATTCTAAACGTAAGGAGACAGTTCACGAAGTCGGAGACAGAATTTATCTTCAAGTATCACCACTTCGAGGAGTGAAGCGCTTTGGAGTTAAGGGAAAGTTAGCGCCACGTTTTATCGGACCATACAGAGTTTTGGAGCGTATGGGAGAAGTTGCTTACAAGCTGGAATTGCCTGAAGGATTCTCAGGAGTTCATGATGTATTTCACGTTTCCCAGTTGAAGAAGTGCCACGCAGAGATGGCTGAGATACCACTGAGAGATACAGTGCCACTAGAAGCGATTCAGTTGGGAAGTGATTTGACCTATGAGGAGAAACCAGTTAAGATTCTTGAGTATGCCAGCCGAGTCACCCGCAGCAAGGTTATCAAGTTCTGCAAAGTTCAGTGGAGTCACCACACTGAGGATGAAGCCACCTGGGAGCGAGAGGAAGATCTACGGAAGAACCACTCTCACCTATTTTCTAGCCAACCTGAATCTCGAGGGCGAGATTCATCTTAAGGGGGTAGGTTTGTAACATCCCAAATTTTTAATTTGGAATGTTATAAATTAGATCATCATTGCATAGCATATTTTATTGCATTTTGGCAAATCCTCGAAAAATCCTAAGAATCTCAAGGACCCTCGGAGAGAGTTGGGGATTTTCTTGATTTACCTATTTGATTTTTATCAAATAAGGGAAACAAGGATTTTGGTTTTAATTATTTTCTCTCCGAAAGATATTTCATATTAAAATAAATGAGAGGAGAAAATATGACTTCTCCAAGATAATTGAAATATTGGAGGAAAATGGTTAAAATCAAATATTTGATTTTATTCGGATTTTATTTGCATAAAAAAAATTGCACGTTTTCAAAACTGCATTTTTGGGCCAAGAAAATTGTTCATCTCGTTCTAATTATTTTAATTAGACGGGGAAAATTTGTTTTAGCATTTTTGGATTTTTATTTATTTTTCTGTGATATTTTTTAGATTCGGCGAATTATTTATAAAAAACGCCGAGCGCCGACTGGGCCGAAGCCCAGCCGCGCGGCCCAGCCAGCCCGCGCCTCGTCTCCCTCCTGGAGACCAAGACGGAGACGCCGCCGCCGCCCGTGTCCCTCCCGGACTCGTCGTCGCCGCCGCCTTGCCCCCTCCTCCACGGCACCCCCCTCCTTTTATACCCGAGCCCCCCCCCCCGTCCTTCTCCTCACCCCGCCGCCCTCGCCCGACCCGCCGGAGCCCCGCCGGAGCTGCCGACAAGGTAGCCTAGCCGCCACCGCCGCCGTGCCGGTTTTCTTTTAAAAAAACTGTTCTTTTTTTTCTTTCTAAACCCTAGTTCGGTTTATTTATTTTTTCGGTTTAATGATCTAGTGAACGTTCACCGACCCGTTCGTATTAATGAACGTGTTCGTCGGATTGACGCTGTTAACGAACGTCCGTTCGTTTAACTGTTCGTCAGTTTTCTTTTTCGAGGAATTTTCCGTGATTATTCCAGATCGCGATTTCTGATCAGATTTTCGTTTTAGTTTAACTTTTCGCTCGTTTATCCGAATCAGGCGATTCAAGCGCCTAGAGTTTCGTCTCGAAATTCTCTTTCTGTTTAACATACTCAAACAAGTTTTTGCTACTGTAAAATTTGATTTAGATCCAGATTAGCAAACGAAGCTTGTTTCTTTCGCCGTTTGATTTTCGTTGCTTCGTTAGATTGATTTTTTTTCCAAACCGGAGTTCTTAAGTTGAATTTTCTGGTTAGTTCTCTTATTTGAGTTTTACCTGTGCATTAGATGAGTACTTATTGTTTGCTTGTTTGTTTACGATAGAGTACCCGGAGTGCGCCGCTTGCTACTTCGAATCGCTAGGTTTCGCGGATCATCAGCAAGGCAAGTAACACTTTGATCATACCCCTTTACTACCCAGTTTTGTTGCATTAGATCAACCCTCAAACATTGCATGGTTAGGATCTAATTAAATTGTGGGTATTGGGAAGTAGTTGAGGTAGTACCTATCACCTGTTTTATTATCAAACCCTTGGGAGTTACTTCTACGTTGCTTATATTGCTATGCTATGCTTGTAGACGTGGATTGGGTTTGAGAGATATCCATGACATATGTGAGATTGTTAATATATGGTTAAACTTAAGGTGGCAACTAAAACTCACATCTGGGTGGATTGAGGTACCTGGGTATTCCAGGATTGCCTATTTTCTTTTGGACCGCCACCCAGGTTCAAAGGGATCATGAGATTATTCATGCTAGAAACTTCCGTGTGCAGCCACAAGCTATTATGGGCTCTAGCATAGTTGATTAAGTTGTGTGAACTCTTACAGTGGTAGACTAGCAGATGTAGGGGATGTAGGTGTATCGGTCTACCCATCGTAAGGTGCTAACGCTTCTGAAAGACTGTGTCTCGGTCATCCGTTTCTCAAACATCATGTAGTGCGAGAATCAAGCGGAGGCGATCGAGTCTTGTGGGGAAAAGTGCGCAAACCTCTGCAGAGTGTACAATCTAATCATGGTTAGCCGTGTCCCCGGTTATGGACATCTTGAATATCTAGTACTTTTATTATCATGTGAATCTCATCATGTTACTTTAATTAATTTTGTTGGGTTAATGATGATACTTAAATGGGATTGAGATGTTGTCAACCATCTCAATGTTTAACAACCACCATGATAGTTAAATAAAATTTATTCCTTTGAAGTAGGGAAAAACTGGCTTTCCGCAAAACTGTAACCATAGAGCTTTCTACCAGCCATATATGCATGTAGTATAGCATTATTATGTTCATTACTCTCTATGTGTTACATTGCCAGCATATTCCATGTGCTGACCCGTTTCCGGGCTGCAACGTTTCATGTTGCAGACTTTTCAGACGACGAGTAAGGTGCCTTAGGTCGTGGTCTTATACTCAATGATGCCGTTGGAGTTGATGGACTCGCTATTCTTCCAAGTCTTCCGCTTTTATCGTTTTTAGATGGCCTTAAGCCATATTTATCATACTTATTCTCTTTTGAGATATTCGTTGTAATAAGTGTGTGATTGCTACTCTGTTATAAATCCTCCATTTGCACTGTGCGTGTCAGCGTTACTGATCAAGGGATGACACTGGTGCACAGCAGCACAGACTGTTTGAGGTCTGGTCGCTACAAAGGTGGTATCAGAGTACACGTTGACTGTAGGACACGACCACTAAGCTTAAACCCTAGAACACTACTCTCTTCTCATTTCTGACTCCTCTCCACTTTCTACTCTTTTAGGAATGGCGAATGCAAGGAACAAGTTCATGCAACCAGATGAAGATACACCTTTTGGACGACACTTGAAGGAAGTCACTAAGTACCTGAACATTGGAATACCAAGCTTCACCGGGACTTACAAAGCCACACTACCAGAAGAGGAGCGCTGGAAGATTCAAGTTCAAGTTCCGGGAAGGACGTATACGCCAGTCACTGAGCCTATAGAGTTTTCCTTTGATGCACCAACCTGGAGTTTAGGGAAGAGCATGGCAACCCACATCTCTATGGGACGCATTGGAGACGTCTACCACAGGGACCTTAAGGATACTATTTATCAGATTTGTGGACGTCGAGACGAGCAATGGGAGATGATCATCACCAAGAAGGATGGATCAATTGCAGCTTTCATCCAGGAGCAAAACCAGTACATTCGTCGCCAGGAGAACCAGATGTGCTCAGACATGATAGATCTGAAGAAGGCATTGACCAAGATCACGGAGTTGGAGGAAGAACTCAAGTCTACGCGCGATGGATATGAGGAGGAGATCGCCACGTTGTTGGAGAAGAACGGCGAACTGATACAGAAGATCGAAGTATTCCTGGGTGACCCAGCACCAGGAGGAGAAGATGACGATTCTACTTGCCCGGATAACTACATCATCATCGACGACACCGACTCGGACCCAAGTGAAGATGACTTTATTGATGAAGCTGGAGCAGATATCATGGAGTCTTCGACTGATCAAAATTTCTAGTAGACCACCATATCAGTAGTAGTATTCCCCCATGTATATAGTATAGTCCGAGCATATATATGGAAATATTGCAGCGTCAAGAACTTTCACAGGAAAAAAAAGTTGAGTAATATTCGAGGATTGTTTTCACACACACAAAAAGGTTCGGTGGATGTCCTTCGAGCGTGACACGGTGACGCACTGTTCGATCGACCGCGCGGCCGCGGTTCACGCGCTTGCACAGGATTCCGTATCGTGGCTGTGGTACTAACTAATAAAAGCGTTGCCTAAGTCTAATGTTTACGTGTACTAGTATGGTTTTCTTTTAAGTTTGACCAAACTTATATATAAAACTAAAGTAAGCTCCCACACGCGCACTCATCAATATGCCGCCGCCGCCGTTGCGCATGCCGGCGCCCGCCTGCTCCGGCCAACAATTTCACGCCCATCACCGCCGTGTCGCCGCCATCCCTGTGCCATGAAGCCGAAGGCTCGCCCGCTCACGTCGTCTGCAGTCCCTCCTCGCGATGCCGCCGCACTGCCAAGCACGCGAGCAGCTGGTGGAGCCGCGTCTATGCACGCAGCGTACGAAGAGGAGGACGAGCGCGTGCTCCAGCACGCCGGCGAGGAGGAACTAGCGTGTCATTGTCGTCTCTGCCCGCGTGGAGGAGGCGCGCATGGTGGCTGTCGCGGCGGAAGCCGGTCGCGCGCGCGTCGAGCGCGCAAACCGGGTGCGGACGCGGAATCTACCTTCGAGACCTTGAATGCCACGTGGATCCTGCAATCTGAAGGAGCAATTTGGGTCAGTCGACTCATGTGAGTCGTTTGATGCAACATGGATGGCTAGAAGGGCTTCTTCCACCTCTTCTGCCGTCTTCTTCCTTCGCTCCGTCGAACTTCTTTCACAAATCGACTGACCCAAATTATACTACTAGTACGAACGTATTAAGTACAGTAGGAACACGAAGATACGAGCAGTAGTACCAACTGCAAGAAGAACAGTAGTAAGACATGGTACTAGTACTACTGTACGTACTAAAGAGTTCAAATAATGAGAAAGAACATAAACATAGTTCTGCTGGGGCCTCAGCACAACACGCCCTTGAAAATAAACTAAGCAACTAGTCCGCTAGACACTGCAGTAGAACCAGCATGAGCGAAGGCACTGCCACCTACTCGGAGTCCGAGTCCACGTCCTCGACTTCGTCCTCGTCCCTCTTCCTCTTCCTCTTCACCGACGCTTCTTTGCTTGAACCGGACACTGGGCTCTGCTTCTTCATCCAACCCTTGTAGATATTTAAACAAAGGTAGGCATCCATTGCTGCGTACAGGATGTGATCTTCATCTAATGTCTTCAACTCCCATGCATGATGAAACTCGTGATGAGGTTTCTTCAGTTTAGCGTACGAAGGATCAATCATGGCTGCTGCCAGGGTCAGCATTGAAGGTTGAGAGGAGGACGCCAGGCTTGCCTTCTGGAGATCGAAGGGCTGGCCTACAACGAGACCTATCCGACGCAGGACATCCCTGTCGTTCTTAAAGCCTACAGTAACGAATTTCACTCTTTTGTCCTTGAGGAAGTTCTTAAAATCCTGGCACTCAATGTCGGCATGGCATATGTGGTAGACCAAGCAAACGTTATGTACGCAAACCTGGATCACGGCGGGCTTTTTACTCTCTTCGTCCTTTAGATCCTTCTCTCGTCCCAGGACTGTGGTGTACTCAACATCTAGCCCAGCGACCCACTCATCCGTTGAACTGTTGAACATGCGTAGGAAGCGAGCAAGCCATGCTTTCACCGTCTCGGATCCACGTGTGTAGATGACGATGAACTGATCGCCGGTGATGGCTCTAACCTGGTACTCAGCGGCGACCATGGAGATTTGGGAGGCCATGGATTTTGGAGGAGGGTTAGGAGAAGTTGAACTGTTGTACCCTGCAAAAAAAACTGGGAGCAAACTAATGTGAAAGGACGGGACGACTAGGAGCGAACTGTTGTAAGGTAGAAGACGGGGACGAGTAGGGCGTGCGAACGGCGTGGGGTTGCTGGCTTGCCCGGTGGATAAACGGCTGCAAGCCCCCAAAGAGTTCTCGAGAACTATGCGGGACCCACTAGATGTCATGTCTACTAGACCCATATCGTAGGCCTGACGGTATAGCTTCTGCCTGTTCGCACGCCATGCCGGCGCGTGGATGTAACTTCACTTAATTCCGTCAAACGTTGCGCCTCCCACGACCTTCGCCTCCCTCGCGCGGTCGCGCCCTTTGAGACTTCGACCGGCTATAAATGAGCAATTTTTTTTGCCTTTTTTTAGACAAGCAATTTTTTTTGCCTACTCCGCATGCATGATACTCCCGCTGGTCCTTTTTACTCCCGTCAACCATTTGCAAAGTGTTTGACCAAATTTATACTTTTTTTTGAACACCACCTTATATTAATTAACCAGCCACACCAGTACACTCATTCGATACAATATTCACCACACAGGGAGGTACGTTATTTACAAGAATACCATCTAATCTATTGTCAAAGCTATACTTAGCGATTAAGTGTGCCACCTTATTGCCCGAATGGCTAATCTTTGACAATTGAAGATTGTTGATCAACTTCAAGATGCTCAACGCTTTCATCTTCAGGTCACGCATAGCAGACCTCTCATAGTCCCCCGATGCAAGAGACGCTACCACAAAAGCGCAACCAGTCTCTAAAATTACAGGATTATGAAGAGAAATACCTATGTAGAGACCGGCAATGCAAGCCCTAAGCTCCGCTTCCTCCACGCTTTGACAGGCATCAATGAAATCCCACGACCAAATTTATACTAAAAATATCAATATCTACAATACTGATTATAATGAGTATAAGAACTACGTTTTATAATGAGTGTAAAAATATTGATTTGACATTGTGAATGTTGACACATTTTTCTATAAGTCTGGTGAAAGTAGAGGTACATTGACTTCAGACAAAACTTAAATGCACAATGCAGACTAGTTCCTCCGTCCAGGTGCGTGCCATGTCCTATCTTGTCATCACAACAAGGTTAGCTATTAGGCTGGCCATAGTGGGGGTAACATAAGTAGTATCATGCACTTGGGACTCGCAAACATGCTAATGTGGTAGGCAATTAAAGAAGAGAGAGATGGTTATAGTAACATAGGTAGATACCGTAACATAATAAATGTGATGCTACTATGTGTCATGCATGGCAATAAATGAGACCACCTATGATACTAATCTATGATACTATGCACTATAGAGGTAGTAACATAGACTAGTAACATATGCATGTTACTAGTCTAAGTTACTCCCCACTATGACTAGCCTTAGAGTACCACTACCTCCCTTCTAGTTTAAAGGGCTCGATTAAAAAAATTCACCTACTCTTAGCAAGATAGCAGAGGCGGTGGAATAGTTTTTGAAGTCTGCAAAAGTACTCAACTAGTGATGTCATTCTTCACAAAAAAATGTGTTTACCAATGCATGCATGAACACTAGTTACTCTAACCCCCCTCTCTTCTTTAATTCTTTGCCACATCAGCATGTTTGCTATTCCCGTGTGCATGATACCAGCTAAGATACCACCATTATGGCCAGCCTTAATCATCGCATGCAATAATTTAGTGCACCTTGAAATATGAACATGTGTGGGGCGTGTATGTTTTTAATGACTTGAGACTATACCTAGCCCGGCATGCAAGATGACTTATTATGCACCGTTCCCCATACCTGCAGGAAGCCCGTTCGTCTCCAAATCTTTTCCTCTCCATGTGTGCAAACAATATGCTTGCCAAACTCTCCTTCTCCCTCCGGCGGTCCCACCACTCCACCCTGTGTGAAAAAATCTGCATGCATGACTCTCCTCCCCCCACGCTCGTCCAATCCGTTGTGACCAGCAATATTTCCACCCCTTCGCTCCCCCGTAATTTACTCCAACAAATATACCCACGTAGTTGTTACTTAACTGCAGGTGCATTGGGTCACTGACATATGGGCCCAACAGGGGTCTGGCCCACATGTCAGTGATGCAACTGGACCTGCAGTTAAGTCAGTGCAGCTCAGTCCATATCTTACGTAGGTGTGCCATTGCTCGCTATAAATACTGCGCCTCCCACGACATCGCTATCTCCTCCCCCTCACGTTCACGTTCATTGCTATCTCCTCCCCCTCCCTCTCACGTCGACCACCATGGCATCGCCCCTCCCAAGCCCTAGGAGCCCCTCGCTGCACCGCGCGGACGATCACGCGTCGCCGTTCCGTTCCTCGCCGCCACTAGTCGAGGAGGACGCGTCGGTGTTCCGCTCCTCGCCGCCACTAGTCGAGGAGGACGCGTCGGCGTTCCGCTCCTCGCCGCGACGCGACGCGTCGCCATTCCGCTCCTCGCCGCCACTAGTTGAGGAGGACGCGTCGGCGTTCCGCTCCTCGCCGCGACGCGTCGAGGTGGACGCGTCGACGTTCCCAATCTCGCCAGCACGCGCGCCGGAGGACGCGTCGGCTCCCCGCTACGAGGAGAACACCGCGCCGCCCGCCGAGCCCCCCAGCCTTGAGGAGCTTTGGAAAGAAATGGATGTCTCCTTGTGGGAGGCTTTGCCTCCAGCAGAGCGCGCCAAAATAGAGGCGGAGAAGAAGTCCGAGGAAGAGAAGCACACCGCGGAACAAGCTGCCTAGGAGGCCTATGTCGCGTCCGAGAGAGTCAGGCAATTGGCTCTTTGGCAGAAGGCTCGTGCGAGGGCCGTGAGGGTGGCGGAGGACGCCCGTGTCGACGCCCTGAGTGCAGTCGGGCCCACGCGCCTCATCTACGCTTGGCGATACGTGGACCGGGTGCACGCTTCCAGCGAGGAGGAGTACCTGTTGGCGCCGGATCACCACACCGGTGAGATCGCGCTCGCCCGCCGGCAAGCCGCCAATCAGCACCTCGCAAGTTGCGAGGCTGAGGAAGAGGCGTTGTGTCGGCGCGCTGGGAAACGGCCGCGCACCAGGGCACTCGTGGCTTGCCGCAAGCGCTCCTGCGAGCGCCGTGGCTTTTAGGAGGAGTATAATTTTTGTTTCGTAAGGCGATCTCATTAGTTTTGGGACGCAAATGATAAATCCTGAATGTTCAGGAATTTTTAGCGTCCTTAATTAAGTATGTAAAAGGGAAAGTTTGGAAACCTTGTGTATTCGTACGCATTTTGCAAGTACGTGCATATAGCACAAACTTTACGGACGTGGCGTTTTGGCTCCTAGGTGCATATGCACCCATTGTCTAAATACACATTTTAAAATTTTGAAAAATTTGAAACAAAAATCCCGCGGGTATCCGGACATTCTATGTACATGCACAAAGTTTCGGTGAAAAACAACGTTTTTTGTGGCTTGTGTAAAAAAGATAAAGAAATGCAAAATATAGTTGTAATGAAGCATCAGAAATTGCCTTTTTTACACAAGCCACAAAAAACCTCGTTTTTCACCAAAAACTTTGTGCATACAAATAGAATGTCCGGATATACATGCGGGATTTTTGTTCGGAATTTTTTAACTTTTCAAAATATGTATTTAGACAATGTGTGCATATGCACCTAGGAGCCATTGCCAATTTCCGAAACTTTACTATATACTATCGCACTACACGTCTCTCTCGATATATGCTTGCAGACTGTGCTACTCCCTCCGTCCAGGTTAATAAGTCATCTTTGGTTGTGCACCGTGACCAAGAAGGAGGGAAGACTTATACACCTAGACGGAGGGAGTACTACTATTACTTATGTACGTGCAAATGCAAGTTTTAACATTACGATGCGGTTTTTGTAAAAGTAGAAAAACAGCACTAGTCAAGCTTGTGAAACGATTCAATGCAAAACAAATGCAAAAATGCTCGTTTGATTGTTTACTTTTAGCTTCCTTCTCTGTGGTTATTTCTCTGTCGTACTTTGTACGGAGTATCTCACTGGTTGGAAAGGCATGCAAATTCCCAAACCGCTTCCTACACCCTGTATCGATTTTTTTTGCCTAACAAGTTGTGTCGTGCAATTGGAATTCCAACTTGAGTACTACTACTAGTAGGAGTACCAGGGGCCAGTTCTTTTAGGCTTCTAGATTAGTAATCCCATAACTACTACCTCTGTCCTGGTTTATTGGTCCCCATTGTAATCTGTGTCAAATTTTGATCATAAATTTAACTAATGAAATGTTAGTGCATGTCACATGCACTACTCCATCCGTCTAGGTGAGTAAGTCATCTTAGGCTGTGCACCGTGACCAAGGAGGAGGAGAAAACGAGAAATGTTAATGTTTATTTGCTAATTAATAGTATTGCATGCAATGAACTAACCACTGCATGTCGTGTTTGATATCTCAAGTCATTAAAAGCATGCACACTCTTTATCTCTTATTGGTTGATATGTCAAGAAACAAGAAACGAGGTACGGAGTAGAAGTTAATGCACCGCGCCTAAGTGTTTTGGGATTATTTGGTTTTCGTAAGATGACTTACACACCTAGACGGAGGGATTACAATGGTGAGGAATAAACCAGTTAAATCTTTGGTCAAAATTTAGCACAAATTACAATGGTGAGGAATAAACCAGGACGGAGTAGTAGTTTAGAAGCCCAAATAAATGAGTGAGGCGCCTTATTGTTACTCTCCACTGTGACTAGTCTTGTGGGAAAAGCTGGGGAAGCCGCCAAAAGAACTGGCCCTAGGAGTAGTAGCTAGGGATCGAGTGTGCGAGATGAACCAGAGAAAGTAAATGCAGAGAGATGAAATGCAAAAAAGACGGAGGGATGTGATGGTTGCTTGTCCGTTTATTTTACCAGGCCACTTATTACTGGGAGTGGTTGGGTTTTGTGATATGACGGCTTTACTGCCGTGCCACGAGCGGGGTGAGAGGTGAGACTCCCGTGCAGCGCCGCCCTCTACACTTGTACTACATCGGTCGTGGTTTATTAGTCCCCCATTGAATTTGACTGAAGATTTAACTGACAAAATGTTAGTGCATGTCAACAAAAACTATATCGTTGGATTCGTATTTGAACATAGTTTTGAATGATATAATTTTAGGTGACATGCATCAGCATTTATCGTACTATATATAATGTTAGTTCAATTTTTGGTCGTACTAATCTATAGTAGTAAGGTGCCCGTGCGTTGCACCGAAGAGTGAAATGCATTGATCGGGGAGTTGTTTATTTTGACAAAGGATGTGGGGGTCATCTCATGTGTAACGGGTATCGATAGGTTTCTTCGGATATTATTTCATCTCTAGAGCTCACAAACATCCGGGTGAAATAGATAAAAAGGTATCTTTTGCAAACAAAAGCGTTCAACTATTCAACCTGCATCCAAAACTTATGAAGAAATAGCACTTATTGTGCTTTGCAAGAAATGATCTTTAAGAATTAGTTTTTGAGTATCGATTGTTATACATGTTGGCTACAGATGACATGTCACTTTCTTATAGTCAATAGTTGGCTATACTATTAAATAATATTAACCATGCCCTTATACACCTAGACAGAGGGATTAAATCAGGATGACTTGCAAGCGGGCAGAGGCGATGTAAGAAATGGTTCATTGTAAGTCTTTCACCAGTACTGTAGTAAAAATTCATACATGGAAGATTCTAGACTAAACCATAAACGTATACACTTTTATTCATGCGCGATACTCCAATAGAGCAAGATCCTGCATGGAAGTCTCCACATGCTTAGACAGCGGATTACATTGAGCGAAGACTAATGATCAACATTTAACTTGATAATGCGTATGTTCAGGTGAACCTCCTTGGAGTCCCCGTGCACCGCGTCGGCGGGTAAAGGATGCCATGGGTTTTCCAAGTCCACATTGACGGGATAGTCCCAGCTCCCCAGAGTCCAAGTCCGTTTGATGAGGCCGGTGTCGCCGCCCACGCGACCCAGAGGGGTAGTAACACTGACCACGCACCCGTACATCGGCCTCGTGTCGGTGTCAGCGTTAGCGGCGCCGCCCCTGACGCACATTACAGAGACGGGGCGGCGGCCTGCGCGGGCCTCACCGGTGCCCACGATCAAGAGGAAGACGCTGCCGTCCTCCTCCGAGACTAGCAGGCGGTGGTGATCCTCCAGCGACTCAGGCATGGTGAACGGGTAGCACGTCTCGTACTTGGTGTTCTCCGCCAAGGGCCAGCAGTGACCGCTGCACGCATCCATGAGGTGATGCACCATGTCCGCCGGCGAGCTACAAAACGGCATCGGGCACTCATAGGAGTGGACGAAGGGCTCCTTGGAGGCATCGACCAGGCCGTCCATGAAACGGGAGTGGCTGTAGGGGACGTTGCGCCAGTTGAATATATGAGCAAGTTACTACAAGATTTAATCCGAATAAGCACAAAATAAATCATGACGGCTATAACAGAGATGAAACTAATCATGTGGACTAGCATAGTAGTAGGATACAGAGTAGAAACATGAATTCTACCACGATTTCAAACAGGAAGGACAGAAACACATACGGTGCAACGGGAGCAGCACCGTTGGCGTTGAGGTTGTCGCCCATGTCCAAACACCACGTAGACACGGTATTTGAGCACGGTTCGTAGTCGTTCCACGCTCGGGCATTGAAGTTTGTAACTATTTCAGATTAGAATATACTACTCCTCCGGTGCTAGTAGTAGAGCAGAGTCCTACTCTACTACTCTACTCAAGCAAGTTAGGGCATAGCACTATAGGGAGTACCAGTACTGTGATCACTCAAGCAAGTTGTCTGGCATCGACATGACCCTACGCTGCTGGTATGTGTCTCGTAAGTCAAGCGGCGTGCTGTAGTCATCATCACCTGTCCACTTCACGCAGCACATATTTGCTTCTCCATCTTTGTCCGCGCATAATCTCATCCAATCTTCCATCCCCGCTAAGGCGCCTCCTCCCCCCTCGTCCGAAACCCAAGCACTAACAATGGCAGAACCGAGCAGCGTCCGCCGAAAAAGTGGCTGGAATTCGCTCCCCACATAGGTAATCAAGCTCATGGTTTCGCGTGTGGACAATCTCAGTACCATGCCGCTCGCCACGTGCTCGTCGGGGCTGTACCGTTTACTCAAAGCCCTCAGGCCGGAGCTTTTTAAGCCGGCTCCTTGCTTGCTGATGCCGCCTGATCTTCAAAAACGGCGTGTCACGCAGCATAGCGATCGTAGGGTGGCGAGCATCAACCCCCTTGACTGCGATCCGATCCCCGTCAGTCTCAACTACATTAACGGTATGTACTGGGTCGGCATGAACACGTCTTGGATGGTGCTCGTCGACGATCGCGGCAGCTGGATGCTCGTGGAGGTCTACACCCGGTGATTGATCCCCCTTCCTTCGATTAACACTGCACTGCTTTGGCACCGCGGCCCAGAATACTCGGAATCTTACAGTAGCCAACATGATACCAAGTTTGATTTGCTCAAGGTTGTAATCTGCCAAGTGCCCACAAGATCTGCGAATTATAAAGACTTCAGGCTAATTGCGTTCTTCAACTGTGGTCTCGCCTATCTGACAGGTCACTGCGGTAAGTGGATAAATATGCACGCCCATCGCAGGATCATACATCCTCCATGGTTCTCTGATGCCATTGAACACAAGGGCTTCATTTAAGCTGTCGACTCCTTCTATGGCTGGACGTATTGCTGGCCTACTCCAGTCATCGCTACAAACGGCTGTTACAGCAGTATGTTACTTTCCTATGATATCATGATGGCTTGCTTATATTACTGTCAACATTTGCTGAAAAATATTCATGCTCATAACATGCTGTTCTTAAGATTGACTAAATCAAGAGCCCTTTTTTATTTGACTCCAACTTAATATGATGTTGTAGGCCGCCTGGTGTCCCTACCCTTCCTAATCCCAGAACCTTTCAAAGAAAAGCGGCATGGCAGTTGCAGGTGGTTCCTGGCTCGATCAGACGACGGCGAAAGATTGATGATCGTTCGCACGTACCGAACGTGTTGTTTCGCGGAATACAATCACAGTCACTGCAAGGTCTTTGAGCAGGATCCCAGCTTCTCTGGGCCTTCAGGAATTTTTGACTGGAGGCTGGTAAGTAGCCTTGGTACACGCTCTCTGTTTGTCGGACTGAATTATCCGATTAACCAGGAGATAACCGACGGCAAGGATCATGATGGCAGCGCGGTTTCGTTCATCAGGCAAAACTGTGTGTACACAGCGTACCATGCGTCTCTGCATGCACCATACCCTGATATGTGCCGCCACGCTCTGCAGCCCAAAGTAGGAGAGAGGGTCGCAAGTATCAGACTTCGACCTGCTGGCTGGAGTTTCCCCCGTCAGGCACCCATCTGGTTCAAGCCGTCAGCCAATCTCCACAGCTTAATAAATAGTAACGTCTAACTGAGCCAGTTAGTTAGATGCGTACACTTGGTGTAGTAGGATCTTTATTTAGTTTGATGCATACACTTGTTCTTTTTTGGTAGCCCTTTTGTAATGATGGCTGATGTTTGGTTTGGAAGAGAGAGCTGCGTCTTCACTCTTCTGGCCTGCTTACTGCTTCTGTTGCACCCCCAGCCCTGGTTGCTGCTGCTGCTGTTTTCAATGTACAATCAGTAGTATATTTCGTCTGTTGGTTGAATAAATGTGTTGTTAGAACGACAAACACAATGTTTTGGAAGTCGTTGCACGGTTCGATCCTTTAGTGCCCCGTACCGTACGTAGCGCATACTATTTTTCGTACGGAACACATTTTCCACTTGTTGATAACATGCAGCCCACTGATGAAGGCCCAATAGAGAAGCCCATAATTAACTGGAAGGGAGGCTCTCACATGAATCCGGTCCAGGTACATGCTCATGGTCCCCTAAACATAAATAAGTAAATAAATAAATAAATAAAGCTAAATGCTCATGCACCAGTTCTTTGGGAAAATAGGTAGCCCAGTATTTCTTTTTGAAGAATACCCAAGCTAGGCCTATTTGTTTTCTCCGAATTACTGGGCTGCAAATCTTTCAAGACGAGGAGGGATGCATTCCGGCCTGGCTTAAGAGTATGGTCAATGTCTGTTAAAAGTAATATCAAAAGGGGTTGAAAATTCCAAAAAAATATAGCAAATGGGATATAAGTTTCTTTTTTGTTTTTGTTCTTCACTGATATCTTATACGTATTTCATTGGATTTAACATGACATAGTACTAATTTATTTTTAAATTTGTTTTAGTATGGCTATTAATTTTTGGATTAAGAATATTTCGTTCCCCAGCAAAAATTGCGAATTTTCAAAATTTCCCACATATTTAGTTAATTTTTTGACCCTGGTACTGACCAGAAAATGGCCAGCAATTCTAAAAATGGAAAACGGGCTGCAATAAATTCCATATGAATTAGAAAATGAGTAAAAATTATAAAAATAATAGCAAATGGGCTGTACACGCCACAGATTTCGAGGCTGACTTGTTTACGCAAGGCTTTGTCAGTGAACACACGATTCTAGCAGCAGTGACTCTTGGATGTCCATCCAACGGCCGACGTGCTTCTTCAATCTCTGATCTTCCTGCTCCAGCCGCCTAAACTAGCGCCGGCGGGACTGCCTGCTCCCTCCTCTTGTGGCCCGTTGTGATGCCGCGCAGGCTTCCCCGGCCCACCCTACTCCCTCCGCTGGCCTGGCCGCACGCAATCAACTGCCTCCTTATTACGCGAAAAAATGATTCCTCCCACTGACATCTGGGGCGCACCGGTTGGGAGGCTGACCTGTGGGCCTACTAAGTTGACGCGTACGCAGGGCTTGTCAACTTAGTCAACAAACGATTCTAGCAGCAGTAACCGTTGGATTTGAATCGAACGGTCCTGCTGCTTCTTCAATCGCTGCTCTTCTTGCACCAGCCGCCCAAACCAGCGCCGGGGAGACCGCCTGCTCCTGCCTCCAGTGGCCGGCTGTGCTGCCGTTGAGGCCTCATCGCCCCCTACTACTCCCACCGCTAGCCAGGCCCTGCGGCGACGGCAGCCTCACACCGCAGCCGAACCAGTGAACCCTCGTACTCCTCTCCGCGTGGGCATCCACTGCCGCGTCTTCCCCGGCTCCGCGTCGTCCCCTTCCTAGGCCTCGCCGTCGTCCACCGCCTTGGTGCTCTCGGCGCGGCGTGGTCAACGTGGTCAACGACATTCCATCGGAAGAGTACTGTACGTGGAGAGGCTGACAGCTGGGTCCACGGCCACAGCCCAGTTTTTTTGTGATTTGCCAAGTAAGTCGCTTTGTCAGGCCTGTTGGGCTGCAAATCTTTCAAGACGAGGAGAGCTTTCATTCGGCTGGCCGAGAAAATGGCCCATCAGTAATGAGAAATGGGTTGTACATTTTTAAAACACATCAAACCGGCAATTAGTTTCAAATATCTTTTTTTCATTTCGAGATTTTAAATTACATTAATTTTTATGCATGGAGAATTTGTTGGATTTTATATTGATATACATTTATTTTTAAAATCAGTTTGAATGTGAGTCGAAATTTCGGGATTAAAAACAGTTCGGACCGCAACGAAATATGCAAAATTTCATATAATTTTTTAACCGTGGCCACAATATGGGTTGTAATGCTAACAAAAAGAATATGGGCTCCAAAAAAACATTAATAATTAGCAAATGGGCTGTAAATTATTAGAAATAATGGCAGATGGGCTGTATGTTGTTTTCCACAGATTTGAGGCTTTCCTAAAAAAAGGTTGACGCACAAGCAGTGACTGTTGGATGGCCATCCAACGGCCGTCGTGCTTCTTCAATCTCTGCTCTTCCTGCTCCAGCCGCTCAAACAAGCGCCGACGGGACTGCCTGCTCCCTCCTCCCCGCGGTCGGCTCTGCTGCCGCGCAGGCCTCACCGCCCCACCGTACTCCCATCGCTGGCCTAGCCATCCCTCTACTCACCCACACCTGCTGTTATTCTCCGGCGACGGCAGACGAACCAGTAAACCCTCGTACAGTCATACTCCCCTCCGCGTGGGAAACAACTGCCGAGTCTTCCCTGCCTCCGTGTCGTTCCCTTCCTAGGCCTCGCCGTCGTCCACCGCCCTGGTGCTCTCGGCGCGGCCTGGTCAACGTGGTCAACGACCGACATGCATCTGAAGTGGACTGTACGTGGAGAGGCCGACAGCTGGGTCCACGGCCGCACGCAAGGAAATGCCTCCTTATTACGCGCAAAATAATGATTCCTCCACCTGACATCAGGGACCCACCGAAAGGGCCTCTGTATTTCGCGAAAAAACGTTACCGCCGCTGACAGCTCGGACCCACCATCTATATCTTCGCACGCAAGGAAGTGCCTCCTTATTACGCACAAAAAAATGAATACTCCCCCTGTTAGCTGGGACCCAGTATAGTGGCAGCCTGACTTGTGGGCCTACTAAGTTGACGGGGACGGAGGGCTTTGTCAACTTAGTCAATATGCACGATTCTAGCTCCAGTGACCGTACGATGTCCATCCAACGGCCGTAGTGCTTCTTCAACCTCTGGTCTTCTTGCTCCAGCCGCCCAAACCAGCGTCGGTCGTGCCTCGTGCTCCTGCCTCCCGTGGCCGGCTGCGATGCGGCAGAGGCCTCACCGCCCCCTACTACTCCCACCGCTGGCTAGGCCATCCCTCTACTCACCCACGCCCCCTGTTATTCTGCGGCGACGGCAGCCTCACACCGCAGCGAACCAGTGAACCCTCGTACTCCTCTACGCGTGGGCATCCACTGCCGCGTCTTCCCCGGCTCCGCGTCGTCCCCTTCCTAGGCCTCGCCGTCGTCCACCGCCCTGGTGCTCTCGGCGCGGCGTGGTCAACGTGGTCAAGGAACGGCTTCCATCGGACGTGGACTGTACGTGGAGAGGCTGACAGCTGGGTCCACGGCCGCAGCAAGGAAGTGCCTCCTTATTACGTGCAAAATAATTATTCCTCCACCTGACAGCGGGGACCCACCGGATGGGCCACCGTATTTCACGAAAAAAACGTTTCCCCCCTGACTGCTGGGACCCACCAGCTACATCTTCGCACGCAAGGAAGTGCCTGACAGTCGGGACCCACCTGGTCGAAGCGTAGGTAGCGTTGTCATTCTGGTCGCGAACGTGTACGTACATATATACTGGTGGATGTAGAGGCGCGCACGTGTCGTACTAGAGGCGCGCACGTAGTATGTACACGTACGTACAGCGGCCAGGGTGCAAGAAAAAAAATACGGCCACGTATGTGTACATACGGGCGGGGTCTCGAACGCCTACTCGCGCATACGTACGGCCAGGGCTCGTGTACATGGCTGGGTCGGAACGGAGAAACAGCGTCGTCGTCGTGTTCATGGGGAGGCAACGGAATGCGTCGTGTTCATCGGGAGGCAACGGAACGCGTGGGAGCCAACCGGCTGGGTCGGAACGGAATGCGTGGTCGTGTTCATCGGGAGGGCTTGGACGGAACAGGCGATGGAAACGAGGCCTGGCGTACCGCAAAACGGAGGAAATGGACCTCCTACGTTCGGAACGGGGTCCTGTTGATCGGAAGGGGTGTGGCGTACCGCAAAACGGAGGAAACGGACCTCCTACGGTCGAAACGGGGGTCCTGTTTGATCGGGAGGGGTGTGGCGTACCGCAAAACAGACGAAACGGACCTTCTATGGTCGAAACGGTGGTCCTGTTGACCGGGAAGGGTGTGGCGTACCGCAAAACAGACGAAACGGACCTCCTACGGTCGAAACGGGAGTCCTGTTCATCGGGAGGGGTGTGGCGTACCGCAAAACGGGACTCCACGGGATACTGTTCATCTCCACCGTCGACCTCCTCCAGCCTCCACGGGCTACCGTCGACCTCCTCCAGCCTCCACGGGCTCCTGTTCATCCAGCCTCCACCGCGCGCTACTCCACCGGCTACTGTTCAATCACCCCTCCACGGGCACCCCTCCACCGTCTACTATTCATCCAGCCCTCCACACCACGGGGTCCTGTTCAACCACCCCTCCACGGGCACCCCTCCACCGTCTACTGTTCATCCAGCCCTCCACACCACGGGGTCCTGTTTATCCAGAGGCAACGCCACCGCTCACTGTTCATCCAACCCCCCCTCCCGCAACGCTCACTGTTCATCCAATCGATCGGCTTCAGTTAGCAGTAGTAGCGAAGGAATCGCTCGATCGGGTTCAGTTAACAGCCATCGATCGATCGCTCAGGTTCAGTAACGCGTAGCCTGCAGTGCAATCGCTCGGGTTCAGTTAGAGCCCAACGCCTTGCTCGGGTTCAGTTAGAGCCAACGCCTCGCACACACGCGCGTACGTGTACGAGAGAAACGCGCATCGCTCGGCCCCCGACCTCCCACCGTAACCGGGAACTCCACGAAATCCCCCCCTCGCTTCTACCACGGTTTTTTCCGTCATGGACGGCCCAAAGAATGT
This sequence comes from Triticum aestivum, assembly GCF_018294505.1. Taxonomy (NCBI): domain Eukaryota; kingdom Viridiplantae; phylum Streptophyta; class Magnoliopsida; order Poales; family Poaceae; genus Triticum; species Triticum aestivum. The sequence continues at coordinate 359,095,144 of NC_057796.1, forward strand.
CATGCAGCTGCGTCCGGCCCGCCCAGGACGAAAAGCCCATTTTCTGTCATGATTTTTTGTCATAGAAGTAGGAGCCCACCACATCTATGATGATACCGGGTTTTGTCACAATTATCGCCATAGAAGTGTCATATGTATGACAGAAAAAAATTCGTTCGGCCCAAAATGTCACGGATGTGTCTTTTTTTTGTAGTGTCGGTCGCCCTATATCTTTGACTTGCACACACACAATTTCGATGGCTCTCTTCATCGATCTCGCACCCACCCACTTGATCCTCTCTTCGACTCTATCGATATCTATGACCCCTCCCTCTCTTCTCGTGGATCGCCCCCTCTGGCCCTCTCTATATGATATGGATATGCCTCTATTTCACACACATTGCATGCAAAATTTTGTTTGAGATGTCATCGACACATATTCCCACAAATACATTCACGAAATCACACCCCCCCAAACAAAAAACACTCATGAACGCACACGCCATCTGTCTAGGTTTGTATCTCTCTCACACACACCCACGTAGGTGGGGGACGTGCACGAAGAGAAGAGGTGCACGCACGGAGCACGTACTCCCGTCTCTTTCCCAACCACACCCGCGCGGGTACACGGTGGAACTCATTTCTGTACGAAAAGGCAGCCCACGTGGTAATTTGACATGTGTACTGGTTGTCCACTTAATGGAGGATCGTCTATCACGGATGAACAAACAAATTGCGACTTGACGCGTTATGTTAAAAAAGAGACAAACCATGTGGGGCCTACCTTAGAGGCAAGGCTCTATACACTGGAGTACTTTTGATGTGTCCCGTCAACTCGTAGAACAAGGACAAGCTTGCTTAGTACGCCGTCTCCCCCGCCCACGGGCGCGGTGGCTCGCAGGATGAGGTGAAGCTTGCTTACTAGTACGCCTTACGCCCGCTCCCTCGCCCACGCGCGCGGTGGCTCGCAAGACGAGGAGAAAATTTTACTACTCCCTCCGTTTACTCCTCGTCCCTACCTTGGTTAGAGAGATTATCATATTGTTTGGAATATATGTCCTTTAGTAGATTTCAATATGAACTACCAGTACATACTCCAAACGCTGATGTATATAGACGTATTTTAGAGTGATTCGCTCATTTTGCTCTGTATGTAGTCCATATTGAAACGGACGTAATAGTATGCACTCTCCCTCGCCCCTCGCCCACATGGTGGACGTGCAGCAATTCATTCGGTCTCAAATAGCCAGAACGATATATACTGCAGTACCATTATTGCTCGACTTCCCGAAGAGGCGAAGAGCCAATCGTAAGGTTAATATTTGGGACATGTCAACCGCAAGGTTTATAGGAGAACGAGTAGTAGGTGCCGCGTCATTTATAAATAAAGATTTTTTTCTTCAGTGGCACGTACACAATATAAATAGGTTCATACTAGGAAAGATGCACATGCGTTGCAACGGAAGAAGAAAAATATTCCTGTGTCTTCTTATTAAGAAATATTCCCGCGTCTTCCGATTAAAAGAGGGAAACTCATGTTAATGCTAATGTGTGTTTCGAGGATGTACGATATTCAGGTCATAACATGTTTAATAACGTAAAAGTGAGGACATTTCTAGTAATTTTAAATACAAAAAAATCTTTTTTTGAATTTGTTTTGTGTTTTAAGGAAATAGAAATATTTAAAAATAGATATATTCGAGATTAAAAGGACCATTGTTGAGAAAAATGTTTGGAAAATATGAAAACAAATGATATTGCTGCTTACCTGCATAGTTACCATAGATGGATGGATCTACAGACACATCAATTTGTTGGCAAGTTAACATGTTAATAGGTTGTAAACGATTTTGCATGTACCAAACTTAAAATATATTTTAATATTTTAAATGGTATAGTTGACTCTAAACAAATATCATAATGATAGTAATTATATTATAAATTTGGAGGGAAATGTAGTCAGAAATTTCATCAACACGAGTTATGTACTAACATAGGTCTTAATTAACACTCACAATGCTTGTAAAAAAAGAAGGGACAACTAAGGACACGACCTGAGAGTTACGATGATTATGTTCTCGCAAGCGCTGCAGCTGAAGGCGTCGCCGGAGACATCATATCAGGCACCTTAGGTGAGTTCGGTTGGACCACGGTAAACTGCAGCAAATATGGATGTACCAAAAAATGTAGAGATTTCAAATTAGCAATATTACGGTTGAAAGCTTAAGCGATAGATATGGTGTCACCTGGCGGCGAGCAGCACTTGGTGTTGTCTTGGACTATGATGGCTGAAAGTGCAGAGAGCAACGGCGTTGACTCTTGCAAAGCCTCCCCAGGTGCCATACTACTTCATTGGCGCATGTACATGCAGCAGCAGCAGCGGGGGAGCCTCGGCACGACGGCGCAGACGAGCGGTGCTTCCGCGGCAGCGTCAGCCCAGGCCCCTCCATCATGTCCATCTTGGCCGCGCTGCCTGCGGGCTGCCACTTGAAGCACTGCACCATGGTCGATAACGCCGCCTGCCCCACCAGCATGCGAGGCGCCGGGGTACATCCGCCGCTCAGACCAGAACGACATCGTGTGGAACTGCTGCCCGCACACCTGCGTCCCGGCGTTCGTGCCCCCCTCCAGGAACCTCTTCGTGCCTGAACTCCAGCTGCTTCGTTGCTGACCGCGACACATTCATGAACACCGCCGCACCGACCGGTATGTCGTATCCGCTCTCCTTACATTGCTCCAGGGACCACTTCACCACCAGGGGCCGTTGGGTGCAGACGCACCGTCTCCTTGGCCACTGCCTGGTACGGCAGGTTTGGTCCGACTCGTCGCCCAGTCGATCCTTGCCGACCACCGTGTCCATCTCCTTCTACCTCTTCTGGAGGAGGTCCGAGTTGTTAACCAACCCCGACAGGCCCCGCTCCACCGTGATCCTCTTCATGTATGTCCCCGTCGCGAGATGTCCTACACCAATTAATGATTTTTAAGCACTACATCAATTTGCCGCATCGTGGATCCACAGATCAAGCGATTGATCGAGTAATACCAGCATGAAAGCCTTGATGTTGTCCTTGGTGAGCTGCATCTCGACGGCGCCAACTTCATGCATGTGAGTATGTCCAGAATATCCTTCCCTTGCCCCTCACCGGCGGTGTCGTTGTTCTCCCACTGCTGCCGCCGCTTGACGTCCCTCGCCATAAGTACCATCTCCATTATGACCTCAAACCTGCGGTGCATGGCGTCCAAGCGCTCGCTGAGGCCTTGCACGTCCTTGAACACGCTGATGTAGTCCTGCAGGTTGAACGTGCTTGTGAGCTCGGTCGTCCCGGTGACTAAATATCCTTCCCTTGCCCCTCACCGGCAGTGTCGTTGTTCTCCCACTGCTGCCGCCGCTTGACGTCCCTCGCCATGAGTACCATCTACATTATGACCTCAAACCTGTGGTGCATGGCGTCCAAGCACTCGCCGAGGCCTTGCACGTCCTTGAACACGCTGATGTAGTCCTGCAGGTTGAACGTGCTTGTGAGCTCGGTCGTCTCGGCGACTACGCTCGACATCTACCTGGTTTCGTTGTTGTCGCCGGGCCAGCAGAAGGGGATGATCAAATAAGAGTCAGCAACAAGGTAGCAGAAGAGGAGATCCAATCGGCCCAAGCGGGTCACCGTGCTCGTGAAGGAAACGTACGGAGCTGACCGAGGAAGAGGAGAAGGATTTTTATTTTGTTCGAGGGGCAAAAGTACATGATGGTTCTTTTAAATCTCAGTGGTTCATCTTTGTGGTTAACGAATATAAAGAGGCGACGGAAGGAGCACCATGAAATCACTTATTGGTGGCATGAAGGGCATAAATTTTATCAACTTAATCTATTAAATCTCAGACGTTAATCTTAATAGTTAACGGATATAAAAGGATGACGTATGGAGAACTATGAAAGTCTCCTCCCTTTAATATTATATATAGGTTCATATGGAGAGAAAAGGAAACCGCTCCACTATATTCATAGGCAGGACGAGCCTACACGGTTGCTTGCTGGGGTTGGTCTCTTCAGTCTTCACTCTCTCGCACAAAATGACTGTGGCCACATCTCTAACATCCCGGCGGATCACGTCCGCCGGGGGAAGGGGTGGATGCTTAGTGTAGATGCGGTCACTGTCGTCGACGGCGAAAACCCACTATCGGCACGTCCTGATCAGGGGTCCCCGCCGTTCTCTCTCACAAAGCCGGTGAGGTTGCCTTCGTCCATTGCTCACTGCCGCGACATGGGCAGTTGCCGCCTCCTGCCGCCCTTCTCTAGGTTGAGCTACGTCCCGACATCCCTCAGGTACAACTCCCTTTACAGCCGGCTTGCACCACTGCTCCAGCTGCCCACATCACTCCATATGGATATTTCTCTACTTCTTTGCCCCGCACATACCTCTACTGGCTTCTACATACAGAATTTGTGATGAGTTTATGTCTCATCAACTAGTCCCAGTAATCTTATTCTAATCACGCTTCTTCAATTTCTTTGCCACAGGGATGCTCATCTCGATTTTGATGAAACTGCACAAAATGATCCGATAGTCAAAGGGTTGCAAACTTCATTTCCTCGGAAGCTCCAACGTTGCCAGCAAATTAAAGGATGGTTAGGGTTTACGGTTCAAGGGCTAGGGACTGCATGGATCATTTTTTTCTTTAGCTGTCTCTGTTCCAAAATAAGTGTCAACTTTAGTAGTAGTACAACTTTGTACTAAAGTTTGCATAAAGTTGAGACACTTATTTTGGAATGGAGGGAGTACATATTGGCTATGATCCGTCAATCATTGAGATGCAATAGCATGCATGTTAGTCTCCTTTGTATTTGATGAAATGTTGCAACGGGCAACCTTGGACGCAAGATACATGAAACAAAAACTGGAAGCTTCATAGCATTGTACAAATTTATCTCGCTGATAAATTATAGTACGTACTATACTAGTACTATGTAAAGAGTTAGGTGTGGCACGGTGTCTGTAAAGAGTTAGGTGTGGCACGGTGTCTAGAAAATATGGTGATAGTGTGAGGTGGGCCATGTAATCACTGAGCCTGCGTGTTTTCACTGCTCTCGCACTCCTCCGCTGTAAGAATGGAGAAAATTGTAATCTAGTAGTACCTCCTTTCGCCGAAAGCGTGGGACATCCAGCAGTCCTACCACCTCAGTAATAATGACCAATGAGCCGTCAAATCACATAGACCCAGCAGTAAGTTGGACGGACGAAGCAACCATCACTCTTGAATCCGCTTCTCCCTTCAACGCAGGCGCCAGTGAGAGGTCGCGTCCGCTCTGCCGGGGCATGAATGCGGCACCGGTTCTTTGGAGCGGCGCTCACCGTTTCGGGCGGGAAGCGCGTGCGGGCGATGGAGGGGCTTTGGGTGGGCCAGGCTGGTCAGGAGCGGGCGTGGCAGCTGTCCCGACCGGACGCCCAGAAACGAGAGGATGCACCGACTCTCGCGGCTAAATCGTACACTACACACCATCTCTCTGTAGGAGTAGGTCCATGTGTCGCTCTCTCTAACACACACATGCTGTTAAACACACACACACACACACACATGCGCGCGTGCGCACGCACACACAGGTTCATAGAATAGGAATATCGTGCGAGTGCGAAACCACAGGAAATGAGATACAAATGGAGTACGTACAAGAAGAGAATAGGTGACGAATATTCCATCAAACCTGGATTGAGGAGTAGTACTCCCTCCGTCTAGGTGTTAAGTCATCTTACGAAAATCAGATATTCCCAAAATGTTTAGGCGTCTTCCATTAACTTCGCATCTCAATCCCCTCCTGGCCTCGTTGCTAGCAAGCGTTGTTACTTGGGAGCGTTTGGATCCTTAGCCAGAACAGTTTATAGCCTAGTCGGGCAAGGTTAGGCATTTGGAACTGTTAAAATATGTTAGCTTTTGTGGGCCAGCTAGCTTGGGTGGGCTAGAAAAACCTTGCTAGCTCAGGAGAGCCAGATCGGCTCGCTTGCGACGGCAAACTTCCCGTACTACCTTCGTCCTGTTTTATTGGTCCCCATTGTATTTCGTGTCAAATTTTGACCATAGATTGAACTAACAAAGTGTTCATGCATGTCACAAAAAATTATATCATTGAAAACTACGTTCAAATATGAATCCAACGATATAATTTTTGTTGACATGCATTAACATTTTGTTAGTTAAATCTTTGGTAAAAAAATTGGCACAAACTATAAAGGGGACCTATAAACCAGGACGAAGGTAGTAGTAACATAGACTAGTAACATATGCATGTTACTAGTCCAAGTTACTCACCACTATGACCAGCCTAAGCAATGTAACCAAACGCTCCTTACTCTGCCTTGTTATCTCCCCCAGAAACCCAATGCATGGAGCGCAACTACGCGTTGATCAGTCAAGAAATCAAAGTTGATCGGCTTGCATGCGAGTTAATACGTGGCCCTGCATTGTAGCTAAAACGGCATCTCTTAGTTGTTGGGATTAATTGTTGCGTTCAAGACAGAAATCAGGGCTTTGATTGGAGGAAGGACCGGTCAAGTTTCTCCTTCTCCTCCAATCTGCTTGCACCTTGGTCTCGCTGCACCTTCTAACGTGACTTATTACACCTAGACGGAGGGAGTAGTACGAGATACGGTGGCACACTGACTTAGGTCGAATACAAGTGCCCAAAATTATGTGCATGTTATGATAAGGATTCACTTAAAATAGTACGTGAGCGAACAGAGTGATCAATTGGACAGTGTTCACGAGCAGTAGCGAGATGTGTGAGGTAAGATACAACGCTGGCGCTTTTAATTTTTCTTATTAATTTGTTTGTTTCACCCTCTGACTGGTGGGACCCAACGTACTACGTGGAGAGAGGTAAGGTGACTAAGGCTGCATTATTTCTGTACTACCAACACTGCTTTAAATCCCAAAAGACCTTAGACTAGTCACAGTGGATAGTAACTTAGACTAGTAACATGCACATGCTACTAGTCTATGTTACTACCTCTATAGTGGGGAGTAACATTGTGTGGTATCATGCAATACTTCATTTATTAGATTGTAGACTCATTTTGTCTTGGTATGTGTGATTTTACAGTAACTAGATATGTTACCACATGCCTCTCTTTCCTCATTCATTACTCGCCACATCATCTATTTTGCATAAAGATGTGTGATGTTACCACCTATGTTACTCCCACTGTGGATAGTCTTACCACCAAAGCCACATGACACGATTATGATTTAAATCCCAATGACTCCCACGCAAAAAAAACACGGCATGCTTGTCACACGAATGCAGGAATGTATAAAAGGTTAATTCCCTCTCGTCGAACATAACGGGAGGGTGGTGTAGCTGGTTAGCCTGTTCACTCATCAAACTTGAGGTCTCGGGTTCGATAACTACACTTGAGCATAATTTTGTTTTTGTTCGACTTCTTTCTTCCACCCAATGACAGGTAGGCCCCGCATGACAGAGAGAGAAAGTGATCTGGGGCGGTGCCAGGAGGATTCTTTGACTGGTCAAAATGGATGGATACGGAGCTATACGATCTCGTAGTGACCGTATAATCACCTCATCACGTATACGCTGCAGCCTCGGCGCTTGTTTTCTAGGGTTTGCACTCTTCACACTCTCTCTCCAATATATATATACACACTGGAGCCTCAGCGCTTGTAGTTGCTCTCTTCACACTCTCTCACCCTCTCCAGATCTAAACAAGACTTCGTTGGCCTCTCTCTCTCCCCTCACTGCTGGTCAAAGAGCCGGCAGGATCCGTCCGCCGGGAAGGGAAGGAGGCTTAACGCTGTCGCCATCGGCGAGGGAGGGAATCCACTACCGGCGCATCTGTTCTCTTTCACCCAGCGGCTGCGCGGGAGGGCCTCCGACCCCTTCTTCCTCGCTGTCGTACATAGTGTGGGCCGAACGGCCTCCCTTCGCCCACCGAACCACACCCCAAGAACCTTAAGGTATAATTTACTTATTCCACATGCATTGCTCTAGCTGCATGTGGGCTTTTTCTGCTTCTGCACTCGAATCTAGGTGTTGGATCAAACAGGAAGTAGTGGGGAAAGTTGTATAGCATGAATCTAGGACGTGGTTCAAAGAGGAAAGGAATGGGGGAAAGTTGTATAGCATGAATCTAGGACGTGGTTCAAAGAGGAAAGGAAGGGGGAAAGTAGTGGGGAAAGTTGTATAGCATGAATCTAAGACGTGGTTCAAAGAGGAAAGGAATGGGGGAAAGTAGTGGGGAAAGTTGTATAGCATGAATCTAGGACGTGGTTCAAAGAGGAAAGGAAGGGGGAAAGTACTAGTACAGACTGGCTATCCAGCACCTACGTTGGTCGAAAAGGGAAAACAATGACAAACGCAGTACGCACATCTGTAACAAACTGATCTTTTGTTTTGGGGGACAAGGCTGTAGAGTTTGAGCAGGACTAGATTTGCTGCGCTCACATAGGGAAAGGTGTCTAAAGATAACAAAACTGGGACCAACACAAATATGCTCCTTGGTTGTTTGTTCTTTGTTGCAACAGACTGTGCATCACCCCTTCATACATCGGTAGATGCACATGGTGCTGGTGCGTCCACTGTCCCGTGCAACTCTTTAGCTGTTGTTAATCTAAGGCCCTGTTTGGTTAAAAACTCCCTAGTCCCTACCTGCTTGGTTCCAGGGACTAAACATGGACTAGAGGTTATTAAATGACATGCTAAAAGACCATGTTACCCCTAGTAATGAACTAATAGAGACAAGGTGCGATGCGGGGCAGGGGCAACTGTTGGAAAAAGTCCCAAAAAGACTCTCCCTCGGGGTCTTCTTTCTTTAGTCCCAAATGCCCACTTTTAGTCCCTAAAAGTCCCTCCTGTTTGGTTTAGATGGGACTGACACGGAGTTTTTTTAGTCCCTACACCAAAATGTCCCTGTAAACAAACACCCTCTAATAATGCCGCTGGAAAATTGATGCAATGCCACAGTTAAAAGCAAATTACATGTTTAACGAATTTTATTGTTAATATAATCTCTCTGTTAATATTAATCAATGCCACCGTTTGAGAAATGCTACTGTCTTGCTTTCTTTCCCATTTAGATAAGTTAGATGCTTCTTTTTGTTGGCTTCTGTGTCATCCACCGTTATTGACCACTAGTTGTTTCCTTTGCACCTCTGTGTAAACAGGGTTATCTACTTCACCTCGTTGCTATTGTGACCTTTTGTTGCACTGCACAAAACACTTTTGTTTTAAGAGTGTTTTGTGCAGTTCAACCAAAATGTCACACCGACAACGTTGCTTGATTGCTTGATCTTAGTGGAACTGCACAAGAGGAGATCTTACTTCCTATCCGTGTTGGCAAATTTGGTTCAGATCTTCTTCTTGTGAGTTGTTTGAATTCCGCGTCATGAGAGGTCAGTACTAGCCTTCTTTCACATGATTGTGCAGTGTGCTTTCATATGTTGTGCTACTTGTACGGTAATGTTGCTTGATTTTAGTGAACTGCACAAATGGAGACAAGACTTCCAATCTGTATGTGCACCGTAATATCCCATTGAGGTAAGATAAGGATATTTCACAACTGTTGGCCTGTATTTTGCCACTTTCATCAGAAAATTAATGTCGTTGTTTAGTGCTATACTTGTGCTCCCTAATTGACATGCCAAATCTTACATTGAAGGCGAAGCTTGTCTGTTATTGAACCAAGTGATGAAGGGGAAGAACAAGCGGAAGAAAAACAAAAATCAACTCCCGGTGCTGTAATGAAGCACTGGAACTGTGATGACACAAGTAATGATATAGTTTTGCATCTTAATTTATTGCTATGGCTGGAACGAGCAATTGTTTTGCCACTGATTTGGTGCCACTCTTAATGTAATATGTAATTATCTCTACTTGTGCAAACAGGGATCTTCTTTGAAGATACCATATATTTTAGTGGAACTGCACAAGAAGATGTTGGAAACATTAAACTAATCAAGGAGTATATAGTAAGCATGGCAACCACAGTAGATAACAACAGATGGTTCCGGAGAAGTGCTTGATCTATATGCTCTACACAATAAGCCTCCTGACAAAGGTTGGTACTCGCCCACGGATTTCATCCATATGATTGAGCTTTGTCATCTCTATTGGTATTGTGCTACTGTTTAGATACTGTCATGAGAAAGTGGTATTGTCCTTGAGAAGTGCTTCATCTGTGTTGTTTTAAATATTTCCTTTCCTTTTTTTCGAGCAAACAGGGATGCTAGCATTTAGTTGTCCTCTTGTCTTTGCACAACATGATCGTCCTCCTCTGAAGAAGAATATGGAGTATGTGAAGTGACCAGTTCCGATTATGCCAGGATGAAGAATTACATTACTCCCCACAAGACCAAACTAACTTCAGCTCAGAAGGACTGACATATCTCCATCTTTTTTGCTGTGATGCGCAAGTACAATGTTGTTCTAGGATTCTTTCCGGTGAGTTCCATTTTTTTAAAGTGCGCTCTACATGGACCATGTAGGTGCCTGTTTAAACTGTCAATTCATAGTACAATTTGCTTTATACTAATCACTTTTTTTGTATTTGTGCAAATAGGGGTGCTCAGCTTGATTTCAATGGGAACTACACAAAATGTTCATGGATACATCGAATCATTCATTTCCACCACAAGAAAGGAGGTGCCGATATGTTCAAGGTGTTGCAACATATAAAGGCGAAATCATACAAGCTACGCGCGAATTTGGTTGATTTTGGTGGAACTGCACAAAAAGAACAGCTGGTTTATTTAGCACGAGGTGCCATGTCAATGTCCGAACTTATGGCAAACCCTGCCCATTCCACAATCGTAGGCATTTGATATTTTGGAATGGGAAAACCTTGTAAAAGTTTGCTCATTGATTTACGCAAAACAACAAGCATTTGACATTTTGGAATGGGGCAACCTTGTCAAATTTTGCTCATTGATGTTAGCAAGAAGACATGCGTTTGATATTTTCGAATGGGACGCCCTTTGCTGTCAGCAGCGTCGATCGATTTTTCTTTATTCTTTAGTTGTGAAGTAAATATTGGCTCTAACATGTGAATCGTTGAGATGCATAATCATCGATTGTTTTGAATGTTCTCTATGAATTGCCAGGCATGTGTGTTTGATTGCAATGTACAGGAACGCTAAAAAGCTGCTCAAACTCTTTGTACTCCCTCTGTTCCTTTTTACTTCGCACATTGTGAAAGTTCATACTTTTTTCTATAAGATTGGTCAAAGTAGAGATACTTGGACTGCAGACAAAACTTGTATGCAGACTAAAAAGGACCGGAGGGAGTACATGTGAAACTACTGCAAACGAGGTGATCACCCTGGGAATAATGCTAGTACGCAGCATTGTTTTGCATGTTCATCCAATGCCAGTGATACAAGAATTCGAACTAATCAAACTAAATTCATTCATACACGGTCGGATTTCATATAAACATGCCGGATTTCATTACATTTCATACATTCTTCAACTAAAAAGGGGTGCGCTGCAGGTATAATTAATTAACCGAAGCTACCCACCTGTGTCCGGCTGAGCTGAACAGAAGCTTCTTCTCCAGCGGACTGAGCTTCAGTGACTTAACTGCAGGTGCAGTTGCGTAACTGACATGTGGCCCAAATGCATGTTGAGCCCACGTGTCAGTCAGCCAACTGCACCAGCAGTTAAGTAGAAGCAGCATCCTTCTCCAACATAACTCTCCGACTCCACGTCGCCGCCAAGAAGCTAATCGGCCGTCAATGGTCAACCCGCCTAGCTTGGCTTCAACCGGAGGGTAGCAGCGGTGGCCTTACTTGGACCCGAGCGGTGGCGACCTATCGTGTTCTACTCTTCCTTGTTTTCTGTGTGGCACGGCCTCGTTGGCAGCAGGGCGGGGCCTCGACGGAGCCGGCGATGTCCTCTATCTCGTTGCCGGCGGGGCGGCGCCTCGGCGGAGCGAGGGAAATCCTCCCCCTCGTTGCCGGCAGGGTGGGGCCTCAGCTGAGCCGGCGATGTCCTCTGCCTCGTTGTTGGCGGGCGGTGCCTCGGTGGAGTAGGGCCTCCGCCTTGGTGCCGGCGGGGCGGGGCCTCGGCAGAGCCGGCGGTGTCCTCTGCCTCGTTGTGGGCGCCGCGGGGCCTCGGCGGAGCAGGGCCTCGTCGATGCTAGCGGAGCGGGGACTCGTCGGAGCCGGCATTGTCCTCTGCCTCGTCCTTGGTCTCGCCAAACAGTGCCTCACCCGCTTCATCGCCCTCTTTGTAGGCGGCCGCAGCCTCCGCCACCCGCATGCGGTACCGCCAGCGCTCGAGGCGGCCCTCGCGGGCGGAGCGGTACGAGTCGAGCAGCGCCTCCTGCTCCGCCCGCTCCGCGGTGATCTGCTCCTCCGCCTGCAGGTGCTCCTGGAGGAGATGGTGGTTGTAGGCGGCATCAGCCTGCGCCTCCCGGAACTGCTCCTGATGCTTCTGCCTCACCATGTCCATGTATTGGGCACGGGCCTCCCCGATGGTCATGATGCAATGCACCGGCGAGGATGGCGCGGAGGAGGGGGTTGGCGCCGGATCGTCGACTACCATGTTCTCCATTGGGGCGCCGTCGTCCTCCGGCTGCCTGCCGGCCAGCCAGTCGGCAGCAATGGCTGCCATCTCCTTGTGGTCCGTCGTCCGCCCGTCCCGAAGAGCGCTGGAGCGCGAGGAAGCCATGGTGGGTAGTAGTGGTGTGGACAGGAGAAAGGGAACGGAGGCGGATGACTGTGGTTATGGCCGCCGTAGTAGTTTATATAGCAATAGTGGGCGGCGGAGGGACGGGCGTGTGGCGCCGGAGTAGCCGCCTCGGCAACCGCGTATCATTAATGTGGGCGGCAGACGGACGGACGGACGGCACTTGTGTCGTTTGAAGGCGGAGCAATCGCCTGCACCGGGAAGCGGGGCGGGCGGCACTGACCATTTCGGGCGGAAAGCACGCGCGGGCGAGGGAGGCGGTCTGGGTGGGCCAGGGCAGTCAGACTCATGCTTGGCAGCAGGTCAGTCCAGCAGCCGGACATGCTGGCTCGCCAGCGAGCTCCCCGAGCTGAGCGACGACAATCAGACGATGGACGTAGCTTCCGACCAGGAGCCGGCGCCACTGTCCAAGCCGGTTCATGCCGTGTTCACCATAGAGCAGGTGCGGCCCACTTCGACGCCCTAATGGCGGAAGATCTACCAGCGCAGGAGGACCTGTGCTGCAACCTCCGTCCCCTCAACGAGCACCGCCGAGCAAGCGAACGACAGTCTTCACGGACATGTGGCCCTATGATCCTGGCTTCCCGAATGAGCAGCGGGCGCTGTATCAGACCATCCGTAGGGCCCGCGGGGCCCTCTTCGTCGTCCTTCGAGTTGTTGCGCTCGCCGTGGCGCCGCCGTCTCGCGTTGTCAACATGGTCAACGGACATGAGGAATGAGGAGATGACTTTACTTGGAGAGGATGACAGCGGGGACCCACCAGGGCCATAGCCGCACATACGCAAGTGCCTCCTTATTATATACAACTGTAACTTTTTTTGCTTCCTCCTGGTTTCCTAACATCACAGTCCCACACCATTGTCAACCTATGTAGTCAATAAACGAGAGAATTGCATAAGGAGCGGCCGATAGTTGGGACCAAGCAGCTCGAGCAGTATTTGTGTTTGTGAGGTGTGAGCACTTCAGAGTTTTTCTTGAGCGATGTTTTCGTTGTTGTTCAGAGGAGAGCAGGGTATTAACTGGGCGGGTTGTGGCTCGTCTAGCCCAGGCCAGATATCCAGCCCAGATATTAATTTTTTTCAAGCTGAAAATGCCTAGCCCAGCTATACTTTTTTTTCAGGAATACCCAGGCAAGGTCAACTTGTTATTCTCCGCCCCGCTGGGCTGCAAATCTTTCCTAGGAGGGATGCATTAGGCTTAACAAGAAAATGGGCTTTAAGAAATAATAAATGGGATGTAATTAAAAAAACCGGGCAGTAACTATAAAAAATGCACCAAACACATAATTACTTTATAAAATATTATTTCTGGATTTTGAAATTTTTAATTTCATTAATTATTGCACGCGCAATGTTTCGTTGGATTTTTATGTAATACAAATTTATATTGAAATTGTATTTAATCTGACTAGAAATTTTGGGATAAAAATATTTCGGATCCCATCAAAATGTGGGAAATTTTATTGAATTCTGTTTTGAACGGTTGGTTGAAATTATTAATCGTTGTCCTAGCTAGAAAATGGTTTGTACTTTTAACAAACTATAAATGGGCTGTAGTAAATTCCATTAAAATTCAAAAATGGGATGTACATTCTTACAAATCTCAAATGGGCTATAAGTTCTCTGCCACACACTTGTGGGCCTACTAAGTTGACGCGTCTCCTCAAAAAAAAGTTGACGCGTATGCAAGGCTTTGTTAACTTATAGTGAATACACGGTTCTAGCAGCAGTGTCGCTGGATGTCCATCCAACGGATGTCGTGCTTCTTCTTCAATCTCGGATATTCTAGCTTCACCCGCCCAAAAATGATTCCTCTCCCTGACATCTGGGGCGCACCATTTCGGAAGCTGACCTGTGGGCCTACTAAGTTGACGCGTACCAAGGGCTTTGTCAACTTAGTCAATATAAACGATTCTAGTTGCAGTTACCGTACGATGTCCATCCAACGGCCATCGTGCTTCTTCAACCTCTGGTTTTCTTGCTCCAGCCGCCCAAAGCAGCGTCGGTCATGCCGCCTGCTCCTGCCTCCCGTGGCCGGCTGTGCTGCCGCGGAGGCCTCACTGCCCCCTACTACTCCCACCGCTGGCCAGGCCATCCCTCCACTCACCCACACCCCCTGTTATTCTGCGGCGATGGCATCCTCACACCGCAGCCGAACCAGTGAACCCTCGTACTCCTCTCCGCGTGGGCATCCACTGCCGCGTCTTCCCCGGCTCCACGTCGTCCCCTTCCTAGGCCTCGCCGTCGTCCACCGCCTTGGTGCTCTCGGCGCGGCGTGGTCAATGTGGTCAACGACCGACTTCCATCGGAAGAGTACTGTACGTGGAGAGGCTGACAGCTGGGTCCACGGCCACAGCAAGGAAGTGCCTCCGTATTACGCGGAAAATAATTATTCCTCCACCTGACAGCAGGGACCCACCGGACGGGCCACCGTATTTCGCAAAAAAAACGTTTCCCCCCGACTGATGGGACCCACCAACTACATCTTCGCACGCAAGGAAGTGCGTCCATATTACGGGAAAAAATGATTCGCCCCCTGACTGCTGGGACCCACCAGCTACATCTTCGCACGCAAGGAAGTGCCTGACAGTCGGGACCCACCTGGTCGAAGTGTACGTAGCGTTGTCATTCTGGTCGCGAATGTGTACGTACATACTGGTCGGTCGGTCTGTCTGCAGGCTGCAGCGATGAACCGTGGCCGTGCAAGGAAGGGCACATGTTGTAGTAGAGGCGCGCACGTGTCGTAGTAGAGGCGTGCATGTAGCATGTACACGTACGTACAGCGGCCAGGGTGCAAGAAAGAAAATACGACCACGTACATACATACGGGCGGGGTCTCGAACGCCTACTCGCGCATACGTACGGCCAGGGCTCGTGTACATGGCTGGGTCGGAATGGAGAAACTGCGCCGTCGTCGTGTTCATGGGGAAGCAACCGGCTGGGTCGGAACGGAATGCGTCGTGTTCATCGGGAGCCAACCGGCTTGAACCGAACAGCCAATGGAAACGAGGCCTGGCGTACCGCAGAAAGGAGGAAACGGCCTTGTGTTCGACCGGCCACGGTCGAAACGGGATCCTGTTCATCGGGAGGGGTCTGGCATACCGCAAAACGGAGGAACGGACTTCTCTTGGTCAAAATGGGGTCCTGTTGATCGGGAGGGGTGTGGCGTACCGCAAAACGGAGGAAACGGACTTGTGTTGGAGCGCTACGGTCGAAACGGGGGTCCTGTTCATCGGGAGGGGTGTGGCGTACCGCAAAACGGGACTCCACGGGATACTGTTCATCTCCACCGTCGACCTCCTCCAACCTCCACGGGCTATTGTTCATCCACCGTCGACCTCCTCCAGCCTCCACCTGCGACTGTTCATCCACGGGCTCCTGTTCATCCAGCCTCCATCGCTCCTCCACCGGCTACTATTCAACTAGCCCTCTCCATGGGGACCTGTTCAACCACCCCTCCACGGGCTACTGTTCATCCAGCCCTCCACCGGCTACTGTTCAACCAGCCCTCCATCGGCTACTGTTAAACCTTCCCTCCACGGGGTCCCGTTCATCCAGCCCTCCACGGGGTCATGTTCATCCACGCCCAACCGGCTCGATCGATCGGGGTCCTGTTCATCCAGCAGCAACACCACGGGGTCCTGTTCATCCAACCTCCCACCGGGAACTGTTCATCCAACCCCCCCCCCCCCCCAACAACAATCACTGTTCATCAAGGGAAGGAGGCAGCAGGTTCGATCCGCTTCATTTAGCAGCAGTAGCGAACGAAGGAATCGCTAAGGGAAGGAGGCAGCAGGTTCGATCCGCTTCATTTAGCAGCAGTAGCGAACGAAGGAATCGCTCGATCGAGTTCAGCCTCGAGTACACACAACTATTGCGGATCCTTTGCGAGATCAGGATTTTTGAACAGCCATCGATCGATCTCTCGGGTTCAATAACGCGTAGCCTGCAGTGCAATCGCTCAGTTAGGCGAACGCCTCGCTCGGGTTCAGTTAGAGCCCAACGCCTCGCACCCAGGCACGTACGTGTATGAGAGAAACGTGCATCGCTCGGCCACCGACCACCCACCGTACCGGGAACTCCCCGATATTTTCCGCGCCCTCGCTTCTACCACGGTTTTTCCGTCATGGACGGCCCAAAGAATGTCATGCAGCTGCGTCTCCGGCCCGCCCAGGACGAAAAGCCCATTTTCGGTCATGATTTTTTGTCATAGAAGTAGGAGCCCACCACATCTATGATGATACCGGGTTTTGTCACAATTATCGTCATAGAAGTGTCATAAGCATGACAGAAAAAATTCGTTCGGCCCAAAATGTCACGGATGTGTCTTTTTTTGTAGTGAAGCCAGTGTTGCACATGCGGAACACTTGGGTTAAACTTGACGAGCCTAGCATGTACAGACATGGCCTCGGAACACAAGAGACCGAAAGGTCGAACACGAGTCATATAGTATATATGATCAACATGGAGATGTTCACCATTGAAACCACGTCATCTCACGTGATGATCGGACTTGGGTTGGTGAATTTGGATCGTGTTACACTCGGACAACCGGAGGGATGTTGATTTGAGTGGGAGTTCTTAGGTAATATGATTAATTGAACTCATTATCATGAACAATAGCCTGCAGTTGCCTTTGCAAATTTATGTTGTAGATCAATGGCTCGCGCAGTAGCTCCCCTGAATTTCAATGCGTTCCTAGAGAAAGCTAAGCTGAAAGATGCACCACTTGGTGCGCCACCCCCTCCAGCGACTGTGGATGTTGTGAACGCCTGGCAGTCGCATGCTGAAAGATGTTGGAAGTAACTTTGTGGGCTGGGCCCGTAATCTGAGGATTATCCTCACGGCTTCCCATAATTCTTATGTCCTTGATGCACCGCTTGGTGCGCCACCCCCTCCAGCGACTGTGGACGTTGTGAACGCCTGGCAGTCGCATGTTGATGACTACTCAATAGTTCAGTGCGCCATGTTGTATGGCTTAGAGCCGGGACTTCAAAGGCGTTTTGAACGTCATGGAGCATATGAGATGTTCCAGGAGTTGAAGTTTATCTTTGAGAAGAATGCCCGGATCGAGAGGTATGAGACCTTCGATAAGTTCTATGTCTGCAAGATGGAGGAGAACGGGTCTTTCAGTGAGCACATACTTAGAATGTCTGGGTACTACAATCGTCTGGCTGAGTTGGGAATTGAGCTCCCGCCAGAGGCTGTCACTGACAGAGTTCTTCAATCGCTACCACCTAGCTACAAGAGCTTTGTGTTGAACTATAACATGCAAGGGATGAACAAGTCAGTCTCCGAGCTGTTCGCGATGCTGAAAGTCGCTGAGTTAGACATCCAGAAGGAGCATCAAGTGTTGATGGTGAATAAAACCACTAGTTTCAATAAAGGAAAGGGAAAGAAGGGAAACTTCAAGAAAGGTGGCAAAGCAATTGCTCCTCCCGTGAAGAAACCCAAGGCTGGACCCAAGCTGGAGACTGAGTGCTTCTATTGCAAGGGAACTGGCCACTAGAAGCGGAACTGCCCCAAGTATCTGGCCGACAAAAAGGGGGCCAACGTCAACAAAGGTATATATGATATACATGTTATTGATGTGTACCTTACCAACTCTCGTTGTAGTGCCTGGGTATTTGATACCGGTTCGGTTGCTCACATTTGCAACTCAAAGCAGGAACTACAGAATAGACAGAGGCTGGCGAAGGACGAAGTGACGATGCACGCGGGAAATGGTTCCAAGGTTGATGTGATCGTCGTCGGCACGCTCGCTCTTCGATTACCATCGGGATTAGTGATTGATGTCGGCTAGGACTACGTCGGTATTTCCCCAAAGAGGAAGGGATGATGCAGCACAACAACGGTAGGTATTTCCCTCAGTGAAGAAACCAAGATTATCGAACCAGTAGGAGAACCAAGCAAAACAACGTAAACAGCCCCTGCACACAGATAACAAATCCTCGCAACCCGACGTGTAAAAGGGGTTGTCAATCCCTTTCGGGTAGCGGCACCCCAAGATGGGCAAACAGACGTGAATAAAATTGTAGTAAATTGATAGATCGAACACCAAACAAAATAAATAAGAATAAATTGCAGCAAGGTATTTTTGTATTTTTTGGTTTAATAGATCTGAAAATAAACGCAAAGAAAAAGTAGATCGCAAAGGCAAATATATGAGAAAGAGACCCGGGGGCCATAGGTTTCACTAGTGGCTTCTCTCGAGAAAAATAGCAAACGGTGGGTAAACAAATTACTGTTGGGCAATTGATAAAACTTCAAATAATTATGACGATATCCAGGCAATGATCATTATATAGGCATCACGTCCAAGATTAGTAGACTAACTCCTGCCTGCATCTACTACTATTACTCCACACATCGACCGCTATCCAGCATGCATCTAGTGTATTAAGTTCATGGAAAAACGGAGTAATGCAATAAGAACGATGACATGATGTAGACAAGATCTATCTATGTAGAGATAGACCCCATCGTTTTATCCTTAGTAGCAACGATACATACGTGTCGGTTCCCTTTCTATCACTGGGATGAAGCACCGTAAGATCGAACCCACTACAAAGCACCTCTTCCCATTACAAGATAAATAGATCAAGTTGGCCAAACAAAACCCAAATATCGGAGAAGAAATACGAGGCTATAAGCAATCATGCATAAAAGAGATCAAAGAAACTAAAATACTTTCATGGATATAAAAAGATATAACTGATCATAAACTCGAAGTTCATCAGATCCCAACAAACACACCGCAAAAAGAGTTACATCATATGGATCTCCAAGAGACCATTGTATTGAGAATTCAGCGGGAGAGAGGAAGCCATCTAGCTACTAACTACAGACCCGAAGGTCTACAAATAACTACTCACGCATCATCAGAGAGGCACCAATGGAGGTGGTGAACCCCATCCGAGATGGTGTCTAGATTGGATCTGGTGGTTCTGGACTCTGCGGCAGCTGGATCAAAATTTTGTCGACTCCCCTAGGGTTTCTGGAATATTGGGGTATTTATAGAGCAAAGAGGCAGTCCGGGTGGCACCCGACGTGGGCACAACCCACCAGGGCACGCTTGGGCCTCCTGGCGTGCCCTGGTGGGTTGTGCTCTCCTTGGAGCACCCCCCCAGGGGCAGCCAGGGCCCATTACGTGTATTTTGATCCATAAAAAATCTCCGTAAAGTTTCGTGGCATTTGGACTCCGTCTGATATTGATTTCCTGCGATGTAAAAAACATGCAGAAAACAGCAACTGGCATTTGGCACTATGTCAATAGGTTAGTACCAAAAAATGGAATAAAATGACTATAAAATGATATAAAATGTTATAAAACATCCAAGATTGATAATATAACAGCATGAAACAATCAAAAATTATAGATACGTTGGAGACGTATTAGCATCCTCAAGCTTAACTCCTACTCGTCCTCGAGTAGGTAAGTGATAAAAACAGAATTTTTGATGTGGAATGCTGCCTAACATGTCATATCATATTCTTTTCTTTATAGCATGGACATTTGGACTTTTATGTGATTCAAAGCAATAGTCTAGTTTTGACATGATAATTTAAATACTCAAGCATATCAACAAGCAACCATGTCTTTCAAAATATCAACGCTAAAATAAGTTATCCATAGCCCATCATTCTCAACCGTTGATCCATTCATGAAACACACTCGCATATTAGCTACACCCAATACTTAAGTACGATCATATTGCCTCCTAGTTGGTGCTTTTATAAGAGAAGATGGAGACTCAAATTCAAAAAAAATTGCATAAAGTAAAAAAGGGCCCTTCGCAGAGGGAAGTAGGGATTTGTAGAGGTGCCAGAGCTCAAAGCGAAAAACTTAGAGATAAAAACATTTTGGGAGGTGTATCCATCCCACCAACGAAAACGACTTAGAGTTCCCGACACTTTCCATGCTAGATATATCATAGGCGGTTCCCAAATAGAAAATAAAGTTTATTCCTTTTTCCACCATACTTTCACTTTCCAAGCCTAGCTGTATCCACGGTTGCCCTCCATACCAACACTTTCCAAGGAATTTATTATTTGACAACATAAAGTAAATTCATTTTTGCATTTCGGGACTGGGCATCCCTAAAACCTTTGCCTTACTCTCATGCAATGACAAGTGAATAAACACTCATCGTGAGAATAACACATCCAGCATGGAAAATATTAGCCACCCCTCACCGCTCCACGAGCGAAACAAACACACAAAAGAGAAGTTTATTTTGAAAATTAGAGATGGCACATGCAAATTTGCTTAGAACGGCAAAAGAATACCGCATATAGGTAGATATAGTGGGCTCATATGGCAAAACTGGTTCAAAGAATTTTGGATGCACAAGTAGAGATCATACTTAGTGCAAAATGAAGGCTAGCAAAAGATTGGGAAGCGACCAACCAAGAAACCAATAATCTCATAAGCAAGCAGTAAGCATAATTAACACCGAATAATGCACCATAAGTAGGATATAATTTCATTGCATGACTATTGACTTTCGTACTTGCATAGGGAATCACAAACCTTAACACCAATATTCTTACTAAAGCATAATTACTCATCAACATAACTCACATATCACATCATCATATCTCAAAACTATTACTAAGAATCAAGTTTATTTTGTCCAATGATCTTCATGAAAGTTTTTATTATATCCTTCTTGGATATCTATCACTTTGGGACTAATTTTCATGTGTTGCTTTTCATAAGCTCAAACAAATATAAGTGAAGATCGTGAGCATAATATTTCTTTCTCTCAAAATAATTTAAGTGAAGCAAGAGAGAATTTCTTTAAAATTTTACTAACTCTCAAATAAATCTAAGTGAAGCAAGAGAACATTTCTTCAAAAATACTAAGCACACCGTGCTCAAAAAGATATAAGTGAAGCACTAGAGCAAGTCCATAGCTCGTAAAAATTTAAGTGAAGCATAGAGAGAAATTCTAACAAGTCATGACATAATTTTGGCTCTCTCAAATAGGTGTGTCCAGCAAGGGATCAAGACAAAAAACACAAAATAAAACAAGCAAAGACTCATATCATACAAGACGCTCCAAGCAAAACACATATCATGTGACGAATAAAAATATAGCTTCGAGTAAAATACCGATGGTCGTTAGAAGAAAGAGGGGATGCCACTCGGGGGCATCCCCAAGCTTAGTTGGTTGCTCATTTTTGTATAATAGCTTGGGATGCCGGGGCATCCCCAAGCTTAGGCTCTTCTATCCTTCCTTCACCATCGTAAGATAACCCAAAACTTGAAAACTTCAATCACACAAAACTCAACAAAACCTTCGTGAGATCCGTTAGTATAAGAAAGCAAACTACTACTATAAGTACTATGTCAAACCAATTCATATTTATTTTTGCATTATATCTATTGTATTTCAACTTTTCTATGGCAAAAACTCATCAAAGAAAACCATAGAGCCATCAAAATAAGCACACAAGACAAAGAAAACAGAATCTGTCAAAACAGAACAGTCTGTAGCAATCTGACTATTTCGAATACTTCTGTAACCCTAAAAATTCTAAAAAATTAGGACGACCAGGGTAATTTGTATATTAATCTTCTGCAAAAAGAATCAGGGCAAAATCACTTTTCTGTGATTTATTAAAATTGTTTTCGTGAGTGCACAAGTTTCTTTTTTTCAGTAAGATCAAACAACTATCACCCAAGAAGATCTTAAAGGCTTTACTTGGCAAAAACACTAATTAGAACACAAAAAAAGACAATCATAACAGTAGCATAATTGTGCAAACACACAAGAACAGAAAGCAAAAAGCAAAAATAAATTGTATTCATTGGGTTGCCTCCCAACAAGTGCTATAGTTTTACGCCCTTAGCTAGGCATAAAGCAAGGATCTAAGTTTTGTCATCCTTCTTCTTAATTTTCTTTGAGGTTTTTTCATCATGGGGTTTTGTAAACACAACATAAAACATATTGTCCATGGAAACTTTAGCATTCCTAAGCTGGTTTTCATCATAACCCCCCCTTTGATTTCGCAACAATCCAAGAGTAATGTTGATTAACATTATTGAAAACTTGTTGGATTATATCCAGAACTGGGACTTCCTTCTTAAGATCATCATCAAAGATTTTGTTATCCCCAAGCAAATGCCTTAGTGCATAGTCACTATTGTAAAGAATTTCATCTATCACGGGTTTTTCACGATTCATACCATAAAAAACAAAGATTTCCCTAGCTTCCTGTATTATGTAGTCAAACTCATTCATAAGAACGAGAGTGGCCAACTTTTTAGCCCTAGGATTCTTTATTTCGGGAAGCTCAAAAAACAATCTTTGCAAAGTAGGGTGAGTACGAATAAATTTACTTTCAAGTTTCAGGACCAGTGCTGAAATAGCAGCCGCATAAGATCTAGTAGTTTTAAGTATAGGAGCATCATCAAGGCTGAGATTTCCAACACAATTGAAAAACTCTTGGATGCGTTCTTTTCCCATAATGTTCCCTTGTCCCAAGATAAAAGTTTTAGCATCCAGATTGCCCTTACGTCCTATCTTAGGAGTTAGGCCATCATCTGTTGGTGCCATACCGAAATCACTCATGATTGCAAGCAAAGAATAGATCTGATGAGAAAATGGCGAACGGAAAAAGAGAGGCGAATAAAACGGTAAATTTTTGTGAAGTGGGGGGAGGAAAACGAGAGGCAAATGGCAAATAATGTAAATTGCGAGGAGATGAAATTTGTGATTAGGAACCTGGTTTATGTTGAAGATCCTCCCCGGCAACGGCGCCAGAAATTCCTTTTGATGTCGGCTAGGACTACGTCGGTATTTCCCCATAGAGGAATGGATGATGCAGCACAACGACGGTAGGTATTTCCCTCAGTGAAGAAACCAAGGTTATCGAACCAGTAGGAGAACCAAGCAACACAATGTAAACAGCCCCTGCACACAGATAACAAATCCTCGCAACCTGGCGTGTAAAAAGGGTTGTCAATCCCTTTCGGGTAGCGGCGCCCCAAGATGGGCAAACAGACGTGAATAAAATTGTAGTAAATTGATAGATCGAACACCAAACAAAATAAATAAGAATAAATTGCAGCAAGGTATTTTTGTATTTTTTGGTTTAATAGATCTGAAAATAAACGCAAAGGAAAAGTAGATCGCAAAGGCAAATATATGAGAAAGAGACCCGGGGGCCGTAGGTTTCACTAGTGGCTTCTCTCGAGAAAACTAGCAAACGGTGGGTAAACACATTACTGTTGGGCAATTGATAGAACTTCAAATAATTATGACGATATCCAGGAATGATCATTATATAGGCATCATGTCCAAGATTAGTAGACCGACTCATGCCTGCATCTACTACTATTACTCCACACATCGACCACTATCCAGCATGCATCTAGTGTATTAAGTTCATGGAAAAATAGAGTAATGCAATAAGAACGATGACATAATGTAGACAAGATCTATCTATGTAGAGATAGACCCCATCGTTTTATCCTTAGTAGCAACGATACATACGTGTTGGTTCCCTTTCTGTCACTGGGATCAAGCACCGTAAGATCAAACCCACTACAAAGCACCTCTTCCCATTGCAAGATAAATAGATCAAGTTGGCCAAACAAAACCCAAATATCGTAGAAGAAATACGAGGCTATAAGCAATCATGCATAAGAGAGATCAAAGAAACTCAAATACTTTCATGGATATAAAAAGATATAACTGATCATAAACTCGAAGTTCATCAGATCCCAACAAACACACCGCAAAAAGAGTTACATCATATGGATCTCCAAGGGACCATTGTATTGAGAATTCAGCGAGAGAGAGGAAGCCATCTAGCTACTAACTACGGACCCGAAGGTCTACAAAGAACTACTCACACATCATCAGAGAGGCACCAATGGAGGTGGTGAACCCCATCCGAGATGGTGTCTAGATTGGATCTGGTGGTTCTGGACTCTGCGGCGGCTGGATCAAAATTTCGTCGACTCCCCTAGGGTTTCTGGAATATTGGGGTATTTATAGAGCAAAGAGGCGGTCCGGGGGGCACCCGAGGTGGGCACAACCCACCAGGGCGCGCCTGGGCCTCCTGGCGTGCCCTGGTGGGTTGGGCTCACCTCGAAGCACCCCCCAGGCGCAGCCAGGGCCCATTACGTGTCTTCTGGTCCATAAAAAATCTCCGTAAAGTTTCGTGGCATTTGGACTCCGTCTGATATTGATTTCCTGCGATGTAAAAAACATGCAGAAAACAACAACTGCACTTGGCACTATGTCAATAGGTTAGTACCAAAAAATGATATAAAATGACTATCAAATGATTATAAAACATCCAAGATTGATAATATAACAGCATGAAACAATCAAAAATTATAGATATGTTGGAGACGTATCAGTGATGAACCTGAATAATTGTTATTTAGTGCCTGCGTTGAGCATGAACATTATATCTGGATCTTGTTTAATGCGAGACGGTTACTCATTTAAATCAGATAATAATGGTTGTTCTATTTATATGGGTAATAGCTTTTATGGTCATGCACCCATTGTGAGGGGTTTATACTTATTGAATCTCGATAATGATGATACACATGTTCATAACATCGATGCCAAAAGATGTAGAGTTGATAATGATAGTACCACTTTCGTGTGGCACTGCCGCTTAGGTCATATTGGTGTAAAGCACATGAAGAAACTCCATGCTGATGGACTTTTGGAGTCACTTGATTTTGAATCACTTGACACATGCGAACCATGCCTCGTGGGCAAGATGACTAAAACCCAGTTTTCCGGAATAATGGAACAGGCAAGTGACTTGTTGGAAATCATACATACTGATGTGTGCGGTCCGATGAGCGTTGCGGCGCATGGTGGATATCGTTACTTTCTCACTTTCACCGATGATTTGAGTAGATATGGGTATGTCTACTTGATGAAGCATAAGTCTGAAACGTTTGAAAAGTTCAAGCAATTTCAGAGTGAAGTTGAGAATCATCGTAACAAGAAGATTAAATTCCTACGATCCGATCGAGGGGGGGGGGGAATATCTGAGTTATGAGTTTGGCAATCACTTAAGACAATGTGGAATCGTTTCACAATTGACGCCACCTGGAACACCCTAGCGTAATGGTGTGTCTGAACGTCATAATCGTACCTTATTGGATATGGTGCGTTCTATGATGTCCCTTTCCGATCTGCCACTCTCGTTTTGGGGTTATGCATTAGAGACAACTGCATTCACTTTAAATAGGGCACCATCTAAGTCCGTAGAGATGACACCGTATGAACTGTGGTTTGGCAAGAAACCTAGGTTGTCATTTCATAAGGTTTGGGGTTGCGATGCTTATGTCAAAAGGCTTCAGCTGGAAAAGCTCGAACCCAAAGCGGACAGATGCGTCTTCATAGGATACCCAAAAGAGACGGTTGGGTATACCTTCTATCTCAGATCCGAAGGCAAAGTGTTTGTTGCTAAGAACGGGTCCTTTCTTGAGAAAGAGTTTCTCTCGAAAGAATTGAGTGGGAGGAAGATAGAACTTGATGAGGTTGTTGAACCTTTACTTCAACCAGAAAGTAGCACAGCACAGAAAGATGTTTCTGTGGCACCTACGTCAGTTGAAGAGGAAGCAAATGGTGATGATCATGAAGCTTCGGATCAAGTTACTATCGAACATCGTAGGTCGACAAGGATGCGTACTGCTCCCGAGTGGTACGGTAACCCTGTCTTGGGGGTCATGTTATTGGACAACAACAACGATGAACCTACGAACTATGGAGAAGCGATGGTGGGCCCGGATTTCGACAAATGGTTAGAGGCCATGAAATTCGAGATGGGATCCATGTATGAAAACAAAGTATGGACTTTGGAAGTATTACCTGAAGGGCGAAAGGCCATTCAGAATAAATGGATCTTCAAGAAGAAGACAGACGTGGACGGTAATATCACCGTCTATAAAGCTCAACTTGTGGCAAAGGGGTTTTCACAAGTTCAAGGAGTTGACTACGATGAGACATTCTCACCCGTAGCGATGCTTAAGTCCGTCAGAATCATGTTGGCAATAGCTGCATTTTTCGATTATGAAATCTGGCAGATGGATGTCAAAAAAGTGTTCCTTAATGGTTTCCTTAAGGAAGAGTTGTAATGCAACCGGAGGTTTTGTCAATCCAGAGAATGTTGACAAAGTGTGCAAGCTCCAGCGATCCATTTATGGGCTGGTGCAAGAATCTTGGAGTTGGAATATTCGCTTTGATGAGGTGACAAGGCGTTTGGGTTTATACAAGTTTATGGAGAAGCTTGTATTTACAAGAAAGTGAGTGGGAGCTCTATAGCGTTTCTAGTATTATATGTGGATGACATATTGCTGATTGGAAACAATATAGAATTTTTGGAAAACGTGAAGGAATATTTGAACAAGAGTTTTACAATGAAGGACCTGGGAGAAGCTGCTTTCATATTAGGCATCAAGATCTATAGAGATACATCAAGACGCTTGATAGGACTTTCACAAAGCACATACCTTGATAAGATTTTGAAGAAGTTCAAAATGGATCAGTCCAAGAAGGGGTTCTTGCCTGTTTTGCAAGGTGTGAAGTTGAGTCAGACTCAATGCCCATCGACTACAGAGGATAGAGAAAAGATGAGTGTCATCCCCTATGCCTCTGCCATAGGCTCTATCATGTATGCGATGCTGTGCACAAGACCGGATGTCAGCCTTGCCATAAGTATGGCCGGAAGGTTTCAAAGTAATCTAGGAGTGGATCACCGGACAGCGGTGAAGAATATCCTTAAGTACCTGAAAAGGACTAAGGAAATGTTTCTCGTTTATGGAGGTGATCAAGAGCTCGTCATAAAGGGTTATGTCGATGCAAGCTTTGACACTGATCCGAATGACTCTAAGTCTCAAACCGGATACATATATATTCTAAATGGGGGAGCGGTAAGCTGGTGCAGTTCCAAGCAAAGCGTGGTAGCTGATTCTACATGCGATGCAGAGTACATAGCTGCCTCGGAAGCAGCAAAGGAAGGTGTCTGGATGAAGCAGTTCATGACAGATCTTGGAGTTGTGCCCAGTGCACTGGACCCGATGACTCTGTTCTGTGACAACACTGGTGCCATTGCTCTAGCCAAGGAACCAAGGTTTCACAAGAGGACCAGACACATAAAGCGACGCTTCAATTCCATCCGCGATTATATCAAGGAGGAAGACATAAACATTTCCAAAGTGCATACGGACCTGAATGTTGCAGATCCGTTGACTAAACATCTTCCACGGGCAAAGCGCGATCAACACCAGAACTCTATGGGTGTTAGATTCATTACCATGTAATGCTAGATTATTGACTCTAGTGCAAGTGGGAGACTGTTGGAAATATGCCCTAGAGGCAATAATAAAGTGGTTACAATTATATTTCCTTGTTCATGATAATCGTTTATTATCCATGCTATAATTGTATTGACCGGAAACTCAAATACATGTGTGGATACATAGACAACAACATGTCCCTAGTGAGCCTCTACCAGACTAGCTCGTTGATCAAAGATGGCTATGGTTTCCTAGCCATGGACATGAGTTGTCATTTGATAACGGGATCACATCATTAGGAAAATGATGTGATGGACAAGACCCAAACTATGAACGTAGCATATGATCATGTTAAGTTTATTGCTATCGTTTTCTGCATGTCAAGTATATGTTCCTATGACCATGAGATCATGCAACTCACTGACACCGGAGGAGTGCCTTGAGTGTACCAAATGTCGCAACGTAACTGGGTGACTATAAAGGTGCTCTACAGGTATCTCCGAGGGTGTCTGTTGAGTTGGCATGGATCAAGATTGGGATTTGTCACTCCGTATGACGGAGAGGTATCTCAGGGCCCACTCGGTAATACAACATCACAATAAGCTTGCAAGCAATGAGTTAGTCACGGGATCTTGTATTACGAAACGAGTAAAGAGACTTGCCGGTAACGAGATTGAACTAGGTATGGAGATACCGACGATCGAACCTCGGGCAAGTAACATGCCGATAGACAAAGGGAACTGCATACGAGATTAGCTGAATCCTTGACATCGAGGTTCGACCGATAAGATCTTCATAGAATATGTAGGAACCAATATGGGCATCCAGGTCCCGCTATTGGTTATTGACCGTAGAGGTGTCTCGGTCATGTCTGCATAATTCTTGAACCCGCAGGGTCTACACACTTAACGTTTGGTGACGCTATAAGTATAGTTGAGTCATTATGGTGGTTACCGAAGGTTGTTTGGAGTCCCGGATGAGATCCCGGACATGACGAGGAACTCCGGAATGGTCCGGAGGTGAAGATTGATATTTTGGACGAAGGATATTGGAGTCCGGAATTGTTCCGGGGGTACCGGGTGATGACCAGCGTCACCAAAAGGGGTTTCGGGGGGCCCCGACAAGTGTTGGGGGGCCCCATGGGCCAAGGGGAGGGGGCAAACCAGCCCGCTAAGGGGCTGAGCGCCCCCCTCACCCCATCTCAGGTAACCAGGAGGGTTGGGGGCGCCCCCATAGGGTTCCCACCTCCCGGCTTGGGGGATAAGTCACCCTAGGGGAGATCCCATCTGCCCTGGCCGCCCCCTAGGAGAAACCCTAGGGGCGCCACCCCCTCCTCCCTTCCCCTATATATAGAGAGGTAGAGAGAGGGCAGCCGCACCCCCTTGAGCACATCTCCACGCCACAGCGCAACCTCTCCTCTCCCTCGTATCCCTCTTCCTCTCCGTAGTGCTTAGCGAAGCTCTGCTGAGATTCCGCCACCACCACGCCGTCGTGCTGCCGGAGGACTCGAGCTACTACTTCACCGTCACTCGCTGGATCGAGGAGGTGAAGGCGTCATCAAGCCGTACATGTGTTGAACGCGGAGGTGCCGTCCGTTCGGCACTTGGATCGGGAGTTCGTGGGACGGATCGTGATTGGATCGCGAAAACGTTCGACTACATCAACCGCGTTTCTTAACACTTCCGCTTAGCGTTCTACAAGGGTACGTAGATCCAATCTCTCCTCTCGTAGATGGTCATCTCCTAAATTGGATCTTGGTGAGCGTAGGGAAATTTTTGTTTCCCATGCAACCTTCCCTAACAGGTGATGACTCAGGAGGATACTGATGCATCCCGGGTTTTGTGAAGTATCGCAAAGCAAATGGAACATCACATGGTAACCAAAGGTTCACTCGAATATCATTTGTGTGCTCGTAGGGGTCGATATGGACGTCCACGGTTCCGCTGTCGGTCATGGAATGAATGGTTTCGTTCATGTCCATGAGTTACCGAACCTACGGGGTCACAAGCTTAAGGCAATCATGATTTGCTGAGTGTTAGTAGGATGGGAGTGATGAGAGTATATTTGTGGAATTGTTTCATTAATATTCGGAATAGTTCCGAGAGGATCGGGAAGCGTTTCGGGGTCACTGGAAGGGTTTTGGTGAACATCGGGTAATACCAGGTATTGCTGATAAGTAATATATAGCTGGAAAATGTTTTCAGGGATGTTAAAATACATATAAAATGCAGTATTTAGAACAATTTTATATTTAATTTAATATCAACGAGCCTAAAAAGGCCAAGTGGTGGAAGGCAACTTGGGCCACCAAGGCCAAAGTGGGCGAGGAGCTCCCTTTGCCCAAGTAGGGGAGGAGCCCCCTTTGCCTTTGGAAGGAGGCCGAATTGGACTAGGGGAGGTTTTCCTCTTTCCCTAGGCTGACGCGCCAAGGAAGGAAACCTTCCCTCCTGGTGTGGCAGCCCCTCCTCCCCTCTCAACCTATATATACTCGCGGATTTGTGCTATTTTGAATACACAAGTTTTGGAGCCTCCTCTAGTTC
Source organism: Triticum aestivum (assembly GCF_018294505.1). Lineage (NCBI taxonomy): Eukaryota > Viridiplantae > Streptophyta > Magnoliopsida > Poales > Poaceae > Triticum > Triticum aestivum. The sequence continues at coordinate 359,125,633 of NC_057796.1, forward strand.
TTCTAGTTCTAGTTCTAGTTCTAGTTGGTCCTAGTTGACTAATTAGAGCTAGACTAATCCTCTAATCCTTATAATTAGAAGCCCAATGTGGTTCTAATCTCCTCCCTCTAATTCTCCGACGATGATTAGCTCGGACGGTGAAGCGCTGCCGGATCGTGAAGGTTGCACGCTTGTAACCAAGTAGAGAGGCCGTGCTTTCGGTTTCCGGTTCAAGGGACTGTTTGTGGGCAGTTCGCGGGATCATTCATCAATGGTTCGAGGGACTCCAAGTACGATCTATGCCAACACGTTCTTCTTCCGCTGGAACTCGGTGACGGTAATGATCATGATCACAACCTGTTATGCATCTTCATATTGATCTTAGGTGTGCGTAGGTGCGTATTTTTTTGTTTTCTACTATGTTTCCCAACACGACGGAGGTCATGGAAGGCGTAAAATCCACCTGCGCCACGTACTACTAGACGCGCAACCCCATGGTGGCACCAACTATCGTGGGAACGAATCCGATAGTGAAGAGTAGGGATACGAATCGAGGCTAGATCTAACTATGGTGCAAGCGTGACACATGTTTTACTAGTTCATGCCCATCTCGATGGAGGTAAAGACCCTGCGTCTCGAGCTCTTAGAGCTGTTTCTGTCTTCTTGTCCAGAGATTATAAAGGGTTGCGAATCCTTGTTCCGGAGCTACGGGGTGGTCATATAGAGTGCGCCACCCCTTCCTATAGCTACATTACAAGGGATTCCAGAAGGTTTAATGACGATGAGCACTACATATAGTATTTGGTGAAATGATTGTCGATAACATATAGGCTATGTGTCTGTTGTCGTTCTCGATTCCACGGCTGACTGCTCAGCTTCCCTTGTACGAATATCTTACGTGGTCGAGTAGTTCAAGAGCATCCGAGTAGATTTGGTCTTCGGTGGTTGTCCGGGTAACGAGAGCCTTGAAGGTCGTCCGAGTATATTAGGCCCCGAATGTCGTCCGAGTGATGAGGGTGTCGCAACCCACCCGAGTAGATTGATGACGTGTACGTCTTTCCCTGGCTTTTGTGGCCCCTCATATGACAGGTATCATGCCTTTGGCGGGCCTACTTGGTATGGATATCCCCAACACTCTAGGCCGACCCAAATACTCTTTTGTTGTTTTAAACCCTAAAAAACGTGTGCACGATGTGGTTCGATTCGGGCTCCCGGTTTAGTGTCGAGCGCATTAACCAGGCTCCTTAGTTTTATTTCTTAAAATGTGACGCTGAAAAAATGCAGTTGTTTCCTGTTTGGTTTTCTTTGTCTCCTTTCCCCCTTTTTCTTTTTCTTTCTTAAATGCACGAACTTTTCAAATTCGTGATTTTCCTCAAGATAAATGATCTTTTTTTAATTCGTGAACTTTTTCTTCAAAACTGATGATCTTTTTTCAAATTTCGTGATTTTTTCCTAATTTGATGATTTTGTTTCAAAATCGATGGACTTTTTTTTGTCAAACTTGATGAACTTTTTCAAAGTTGTATGTTTTGCAAAATTGATGAACTTTTTCAAATTGCTGATTTTATTCTCGAAATTGGTACCTTTTTTTCAAAATTGATAAAGTTTTCTTTCAAAATGATGAACTTTTTATAAAATCCGTAAAAAATAAAATTTCACAATTTATTTCAAAAGTATTGAGTGAACTTGCGTTGCTGGGCCGCATGGAAAACCAGCAGGTCCAACTTAATTGTGTGGTTGGGCCTCGAAGCTGGTCTACAAGCCCAACTAAACAGACTATTTATCTAGACCCCCCCCTCCTCCCTCAGTCCTCAGCCACCACCACCACACCGATCTAGGGTTTCCTGCTAGGGTTTTAGTCCTTCGTTTCCGGCGGCGGCGCAAGATGGGTGAGAGAGTGAAGGGAACCGTGAAGTGGTTCAACGTCACCAAGGGGTTCGGCTTCATCTCCCCGGAGGACGGCAGCGAGGACCTCTTCGTCCACCAGTCCGCCATCAAGGCCGACGGCTACCGCAGCCTCAACGAGAACGACGTCGTCGAGTTCGAGGTCATCACCGGCGACGACGGCCGCACCAAGGCCGCCGACGTCACCGCACCAGGAGGAGGTGCGCTCGCCGGCGGCTCCCGCCCTGGCGACGGCGGTGGTGACCGCGGGGGTCGCGGCGGGGGTGGCTACGGTGGAGGCGGCTACGGCGGCGGTGGCGGCGGCTACGGCGGCGGTGGCGGCGGCTATGGCGGCGGTGGCGGCAGCTATGGCGGCGGTGGCGGCTACGGAGGTGGTGGTGGCGGCGGCCGCTACGGCGGCGGCGGCGGCGGCGGCCGTGAGTGCTTGGCTACGGAGGTGGTGGCGGCCGTGGCGGTGGCGGCGGCGGTGGCGGCTGCTTCTCCTGCGGCGAGTCTGGCCACTTCTCGCGCGAGTGCCCCAACAAGACCAACTAGGCGGCGCTGCCCGTCAGATCTGAGTGCCCCGTTCCCCTTCGCTCCTTTTCCTACCGCCTGACTCTGCAGCAAGTCATACCTATACCTATCAGTATTAGTATAAGTCGCCGTAGTGTTCCCCGTGCTTCTCGTAGGAAGAAGAATCGACGATGCGAGCCTGGTTCGAGAAGTATTGTTGGTGGCGTGTTTGTTCGTTCGAAGTTATCTTGTTGTGTCGTCTGATGGGGACAGACTGATCTATCTTTATGTATTGGATGAAATGGACTAAGTTATGCAAGTCAAGTTATGCTATCTGGTTATTGATCTCGATGAAACTTGCATGTTTTCATTTTTCCAAAAACAAAAAACAGCTGATCGTTTTTCATTTCGCTCAGATTCAATTTTCCAGCTGTTAGGTCTTTGTGTGCATCTCAGAGCGTGCTCCTCTGGGCGTCCAGGCTAGGATGTTCATTGTTCAGTTGCATGCTTGAGTACTATTGTTCAGAGATTAGTATTAGTATATTTGTTCAGATATTAGTTTCTTTTCATGCGTCATATTTCAGTCAGATTGTCTTTGATGCATGAATGAACAGCCCCACTATTTAGATGTGTGTACTGAGATCACAAGAAGGTTTGGAAGCTATATTTTGCATACAGTTTCTCTATGCTTTCTGTTCCTTGGTCTGTCAGCTTGCATCATTGTTCAGTATATTGGGGTATTCGGAGATTAGTTAATCTGTCTTATTGTATAGTCATTTCTCATTTCATTATTCTGTTTGTTGTTATTCACTCAGTGAGCTCTTGCCTTGCGATGGCTTCTTATGTGCAGTATTTTTCCATATAGTTTTTCTTTTGTAGTCAAGGCCATTCATCTCAGTATTTTAGCTCCTCACTTTTCTTCAGTTTTTCATTCTTCATGACCGATAAATCACGCCGAAGGCTCTACTTGCACTTCTTTTGGTCTCTCTTTGTCTTCAACCTCTTCTTATTCAGTATTTTGCCTTTCAATTCTCATCTTTTTTCTTCAGCTTCACCAGTTTCTTCATTCCTCGTAATTTCTGTTTAAAGTTTGTCAAATTTTATCCATGGAAAATTCCATTATTTATTTATATTGCGGTAATGATTATGACCATTATATCCTTCCTTTTGGAAGTGACAAACAAAGAAACACCCAGAGCTAGACACTTTCTTTTGCATGTTTTTTTTTCATTTGCATGGTTGGTTTTTTGCATTGACGGTGAATTTCAAGTGCAACCAAGCTGTAAATCAGTCACCTTGGTTCATTTTGTACTGATGGATGGAAATAATCGTTTGCTTTCTATGAAGTATGGCCAGATGGTTTTTTTCTCTCTAAAATTGACTGGCAATTGCATTTGTAGCCATAAATGGAACACACACCTTTGCTGATAGTCCAACTAGCATACTTCCGTTAGCTATTCAGAAAAGATGTTGCTCTATTTCTAACTTGTGGGTTAAATTGTTGTTCTTCATTTTAAATTGTTGTTGCCATCTTTCTATAGTCTTCAGTGTCTTGTATCTCATCAGGATTTAGTGTGTGTTTCTTCAGTCTTTTCTCTGTCAGTGTTTAGATTTCAGTGCTATATCAGATATATCTTTACCAACGGCATTTTATCGAACGTGCAAGTCTATCTAGCTTTTTTTCTTATACATTTGGGCCTCAAGTTTTTGTGCCGCTATGTTTTCTTTTTCCAGAGATGATCACACGTATGTAGTTTACCGTGTGTCTATTTAGTTGTAGTGTCAAGTGGCAGGTCATTGTGGGATGATTGTTTCTTGAGTATGATCGGTAGTAGACTATTAAGAATCCTGAAATCTAGGATTTTGGTGGCAAATTAGTACTCTGCATGTGTATTAATGTCAAAGCAGACTATCAAGTACTCCCTCTGTAAAGAAATATAAGACCGTTTAGATCACTACTTTAGTGTTTTAAACGCTCTTATATTTGTTTACGGAGGGAGTATCAATTTAATTTCTATTGGTGATGCTTATCATGTGCATTGTGCGATCAATGTTTCTTGATTTTTAGTTGTATAGTGTTTTTAGGAGCTGATGGATCTTGAATTTGAGGACTAGTTCTGAATCTGTTAAATTGGCCAACGAGCTCAGCGAGTTACATGTCAACAATTTACTCTAGCATGGTATATTTGAACTTGTCTAGCTGGGCAACTTGTACCGTTAATTTGGTTTTGTATATAGTATATACATGACCTGATTTCATATGCTTGGCTGAAAATTGCACTGGTAAAATTCATGTTGTTAGTTTCCCAAGAGTGCTGGCTGGAGGTTTGGTCATTTCAAATTTTCCAACACGCAAGACTATCCGTCCGTTTTACATTTTTGCCTTGGGTTTTTGTGTCACTTCTGTTGAAGGCGGATGTTGTCAGTTTTCCAGATTGTGAAAATGAGTCGGGGAGGAATTACATAGTTTCAGCTTTCATGAAACAGAAAAGCTAACCCGTGAACGTAAGGTTTTTGGTGATCTCCAGCGAACACCCTTCCTCAGCCTTCAGCCTTCATCCTCATCCACCCTCTGCCCCACTTTCCTCTTCCTTGCCGCTCTCTTCCAGGCAAGCAACCGCCATCTTCGGCAATTCTTGCCGTTTATCTCCTGTGGTTGAGGTCCGCCCGTAAGTCTCTATTCTCGCTGTCGATCTCTTCTGCGGGAGGTCTACTATGAGTCCTTGACGACGAGAACGGAGCTCGACTTGCTGATGTTCTTCCCGTTGGTGAGCAACCCCACTCTTTCCCGATGGAACCAAACAGCTGAAGGGTGTGCGAGGACGCACGGTCGTTGCCCGAACCGCCATGGATGGACTCGCTTGAGTTCCTCCGCCGTGTCGGCGTGCCTTGCAGGTCGTCGCCCCCCGGGAGATCGAGGCCAGCGTGGTGACCTACGATTTGGACTGGAGCCCCGGCGCCTAGCTGCTTGCAATGGCCGCCTTCGGCCGCCGCAAGGAGCTCCCGCGCCAGATCTGACACCGGGCAGCCTGCTCCCAAGCCTCCAACCACCGTCTGCCTCGACGGACTGCCGCGTGGTGCTCATCCCCTTAGGTTCTTCTTGCCCTTCTCGCTCCCTTCCTTCCATCTTTCTTCTTCTGCTTTTTGTGCTCCCAATTGATGTCCTTGCTGGTCTATGGCCATGGCCGGCCCTTGTGTGTGCACTGTGCGACGGACCGTGCCACCGTGGCGTGGTGCTCATCCCCTTAGGTTCTTCTCCCCCTGCTGGCTCCCTCCTTTCCATCTTTCTTCTTCTGTTTTTTGTGCTTCCCACTGGTGCGGGCTCGTTGGTCTATGGCCATGGTCGATCCTTGTGTGCGCACTGTGCTTGCTGTGCTTCCAGTTCATATCAGTATAATTTTGCCATGTTACACAGTTGCAATTGGTGAAGGCACTTTCCACACCAGTTTTTACAATCAGTAAACTGCCATGGCAATTAGTCTTTCTTTTTGCAATGACACCTTACATATTTTTGCCATTTTATACAGTTGTTGATCGTTGCTGTGAATGCAATTTTCACCCTTCACAGTCCGTAAAATTGCCATGGGCCTTGTATATAAAAATGGAGAGTATAATTTTATGCATAAAAAACGAAGTGGCTTCGTATATTAAGTGATGACGTTTTTTGTTTATTAAGAGTTGCTGTTTTTTATTTATTAAGAGATTAATTTTTTATATTAAGAGATGGCATTTTTTTATTGAGATATGGCATTTTTCTTCTTCTTTGTTACATGGGAACTCAAATTATAGGACAAATGTTCTAGTATATAACATGGAAAGTTTGAAATATGTTCTTCAAATGGTTACATTCGGTTCTTTCTGGTTTTGCCATGGCACATTCAAAGCATTATGTTTCCCATGACAAATATCATGGCAACTTTATATTGGCATTTTTCTTACAGACAAATGGGGTGGCAACTTTTTCTAGGTGTTACAAAAGGGTTTCATGACATGTGTATTTTTTTCACACATGGCAAATTTGTCATGTTTTGTATGGTACTTTTATAAAAGTTTTGCCATGCATGGTTGGGCTTTTTTGGCCCAACTGGGTTCGATCTCACCACCTCTTTTGGAGGCAAGACAGCCAGGCTTTCTATACCTACTAATAAAGAAAATAGGTATTTTTAGTCCGTCATGCTATTTTATAGAAAAATCCTTGATGTTTCTGACATTAAACCCGTAGTACATATCAATTTTTTTTTTTAAAAACATTCATATCTTTTAAACCGTAACTTCAAATTTAACATGTTATATATGAAATTAATTAGAAAAAATGTAGAATCTGAATATGATGTTAGTTTACATGTTAATCATTTAAATAAAATACTCCCTCTGTTCCATAATGTAAGACATTTTTTGACACTACACTAGTGTCAACAAATGTCTTACATTATGGGACGGAGGCAGTACTATCTAGGGTGCAATGTTAAGCATTATCCGTCTTTCTTTCATATCGGTACTGATCCGGATTAAAGATGAACACCTCAGCAAAATTAGGATCGGAGATGGAATAGAAGGTAAATTTGCTAGAGACACTCAATAAATAAGGACTGCATGACAAGAAATAAAAGAAGGACCAAATAAAGATGGGGTGTCCGTCATAAAAGAAATAAAAGAGAAAATGCACAGGAGACCAGATAAAGATGAGATGTTGCGCTATTTCTCCTATATATAGGAAGAAAAAAAGAGGGCGTGCATGCATGCATGACAAAAAGTAAAAAGGAGGTATGCATGACAAAAAAATACATGTTTGATAAGATATAAATAGTGATGAAACATGGATCAATGTCTATGCAGAGGAGATCAGATAAAGATGAGACGTTGCGCTATTTCTCCTATATATAGGAAGAAAAAAGAGGGCATGCATGACAAAAAGTAAAAAGGAGGCATGCATGATGAAAAAATTAAAATATAATACATATTTGATAAGATATAAATAATGATGAAACATGGATCAATACCTATGACATGTATGGCAATAAATAGTGATGAAATAGGGGCACATGTACCCGCGTTCACAGAAGACAAAAATGTTCTTTCCTAGACAAAAAAAAGTCTCTCTTTATGATAAAAAATCATGTATCTTTTTTTAACAACTGTTCATGTATATAAGAAATATGCATTTGAAAAAGGGTGTTCAAGAGTTACATCAAAAATATTTGCACATACATAATACATATATGTGTACTTCTCAAAACAGATGAAATCAGAGGAGTGGTCCATATCAAATGTGGCACTCTACTGCTATTGTTGGGCTTGAGGACAATAAATGCGACACCAACATCTTCTTTCAGACAGGTTGTAAACGACAAGCCAAGAGACTCTCTAGCAAAGGGGTGGATAAATTATTAGAAAGAAGATGTTGGCGAACCAAGCTAGGTGAGCATAGAGGAGGAATGAGGAGTTCCAGAGTGACGCGAGGATGAGCTCGGGAGGGCGGTGTGAGGACGAGCTTGAGGTCATGGATCGGAGCTAGGAGCTGGAATGATGTCGAACATGTCCTAAGTTGGTGATGCTTAAGCTGGAAGCCATCCTTGATGCACACATGTCTTCGAAGTGTGCTGATGTATTATCGCTTGTTTTTGTCGTTTTTCTTTACCTGCCCATAACAACACCCTATTCTGCACATGACATGAATAAATGCATGATCACTTGCCCGTTTCTTTGTACGTATTAAATCTACAACAAGCCGTGTTGAAATAGATGACCCGTGAAATCTTCAACTACGCTTTTGTAGGCTAAGACCATCTTTATTTGGGCCGTAGCTACAAATTCTCAGATTATAGACCATTTTTTGGTAAATTAAGAGTGTGTGGTATTCATTTCTTCCCTTGCAACGCACGGGCCTTTTTTTCTCGAATACGCACAAGCATACGTATCATCGCATTAGAGAAGAAGCGGCAAAGAAACCGAGTACAACACCTTTCGGCCATTACAACGCCAAACACGAGGATTAGCAGCCACACACACCTCACGCGAACTACGAAACGTGCATCACCTAGATCAAGCCCAAGCTGATGCCATGAGGCAAATCACGGAGCAACCAAGCCGCGACAGAACCAACGCCGTAGACCTCTACAACATGACCAAGACCCGAGGACAACACAAACCAACGCTAGTATTAACTCATATCAAGAAGCAAGTTCTGTTCTGGAGAGGCAGGGGTTTTATGAAACTACTATGCAGACGTTGCTTCATGGGATGATTTATGCCCGATGCAAATCTGATGCTCCGCTGCACTTTTCGCCCACGCATCAACGGCTTGATCAGGTGGGTCGTGCACAAATCGTCCAAGTTGCGTCGTGTGTATAGCACTGTTGGGGGTTTTATCACTGTGAACGATTTCGTTCGCTGGTTTCCCCCACCTCGGGCGAATGAATCGTTTGCTGCAGCCTCAACGCCTCACCATTTGTACAGGGTTGTATTTAGTGATCCTGTCGGCACATTCAACCCGTCTAACAAATCTTGATTCGTCCCCCAAACCATGTGCTACGATCCCAAATAATCAAGTTAAAATACTCTGCGTGCAGGATCATGGTCCCAGATCTTCAACAGTAAGTGTATTTGTTTAGCATGCCAATGCCCATTTCTATATGCCTATGTAGTACGTACTCTCCCCTGTCCTTTTTACTCTGCATATAAGAAGCCCCTAAAGTCAAACTTTAAAGTTTGACCATATTTATTTGAAAAATATTAACATCTATCATGCTAAAGTTATATAATATAAAATTTAAGCAATGACGCATCTACCGATATTGATTTCACATTGTGAATGTTGGCATTTTTTTTTATAAAGTTGGTCAAACTTTACAAGGCTTGACTTCAGACAAATATTATATGCAAACTAAAAAGGATCGGAGGGAGTACTTGTGTAACTGTCGACCTGTCCGACTCTGCTGTTTAGTACTCGAATCCAATGCTCGCCCGGAAAATGTAACTTGACCTTTAATGCGTCCTTGCTAAGCAAGGCTCAATGATTCTCTGTCATGATAGAAGGAAAATTTAATCACTTGTGCTGTCAATCCCTCCCATTACGTCCGCATGTCATGATACAAGCTTAATCTGAATTCAGCAGTCTCCGAGTACTTATAAGAAACAAGGCACGTAACTTGCTGATTAAGACTAGAAGCTCCATTGGAGAGCTTAGTGCAAAGTGGTGTGTTTTGCCTCAGATGAAGGGAATCCAATCATGTCGCCTTAGACTTAGCACTTAGGAATAGACCAAGCACAATGATGCCATGAATTTTGGAGCACCTTCCAAAAATATGACCTGCAAATGGAGTCAAAGCGCACGCGTTGCTGTCTACAACACCTGGAATTGACATAATTCTTATACACATTGAACAAGTCTTTCATAGCTTATGATGACTTATTATCTGCGTTTTTTTAGCATTTTTGCATAGGAAAATATAATAGCGACTCCGACATGTATACGAAGTAAATCTCTCAATTTCATGCGCTCCCGAGCATTTGTCGGTAAAAGGACGGGTCCGTGAAATGATGGTAGAGTCATCATGGATCCGTGGAGGAGCAACTTCGTTGTAGGTCACATACCACTATCACAGATTCACAGTTCAGTTCATTAGACATGCCAATAAAAGCATGCACAACGAAATCACGTGCGGCGATAATCATGATGTTACAACGGCAGAGAGACATGCTTACTACTGTACGAGGCAAGTGAGTGATCTTCATGATGTTGCTTGAGGTTCATACATTGGAATGCCATTGGGAAAACAAATCTTATTTAGACTTGCACCAACCATGGACATGTTACAACTGACAAAAACCCTGATTATTGTCCACAACTATTTCACTTTGAACCACAGATCAATCACGTTAACTAACCCGAACCGACAGCGTTAATATTTGGGAGTCAAATAGATACACAGAGAATAATCAATAAGACCAAACAGCAGGCCCCGATTCCACGAGCAGACGGAACGAATTTCTTCCATAGCGACCATTCATCCAAAGATATATCTCAGCTCGTATCACAGATGCGACCAGCCTCAAGGCCGGTCCCCCATATGCATCAGGAATCATTCACAGCAGTAGAACAGGTTTGCGCGCAATCTGTTCAAACCATGGTCACCTCAGGCAAATCAGTATTCAGAAGCACGGTCGATTAGCGGCCCGTTTTCGCACGTTTCATCCCGGTGGAGTTGAAGGGTGATACACTGGGACTGAGATGTGGGCTTGGGCTTGGGCTTTCCTCCCTTAGAGTTCCATTCAGTATTGCCAATTCTCTCAGCTGTTGCTTCTTGAAGTAATCCATGGATTCATCCTGGTGATATGTAGTAATACCGTTAGCGAGAGAGGTAAAGCTGACTCAATTCAAAGAAAAAATGAGGTCATGGAAAAGTGGGAACTGGGACAGATAAGATGGAAAGGGACATACTACTGGTTTGAGAAGATCTTCCAGTATGACCACAGCCTGGTTTAGTCGCGCATCAACGATATCCGCCGGAAACTCAGCTTCGATAAGCACATGCAGTGGTTCGTTTAAGTGCTCATAGCCAGGCTTATCTCTAAGCTTGTTTTCCTATTCAATAAAAAAATCAGCTTTTCAGAACCTCTCCAATAATTTTTGGGAGGAGTTGTTAAACACAAGAGTTAATTCTGTTAAGCATGCTTACAAAAATATAGATTTTAGTAACTAGTACCCCCTCTGTCCCAAAATAAGTGACTCAACTTTGTACTAACTTTGGATGGAGGGAGTAGTTGTCTTGTTTATGCACGGGCCAACTAAAAAAGCATGAGTGCATGTTTTCAAAAGGGATGCCACTGAAATAGTTTTGAAAAACAATAAACACTCCATACTATCCGGGCAACAACATGAGAATATAGGTAAGATGAATATAATTAACACAACATTTTAACTGACAGCTCTACTAAAATATCAAATGTTATGGGGTGAGATACAACTGGTGAGCAAACTTAGAAAACGGAACCTAGAAGGTTTGTTTGGACTTTCTGCACTGTTTGTGGGTCAATTACTAGTAGAATTCTCATCTTAACAAGCCATGGCTTGAAGCTTATGACGCTAGAACATAACAAATAACTGAGCAGAACTGGAACCGTTCTTTTACTTCAATCAATACAAATGCTGCCCACTACTAGCTCAACATCTATCAGCCTTTTACTGTGTAAGGCATACTGTACTTCTAAAACGTGGGAGTTTGCCGCCAAAAAAAACATGGGAGTTTTACATTCATTCAGAAGAGTTCAGGATCAACCTTCAGTTTTACTTTCATATCCAATTTAATTAAGAAATAACAACCATATATACTATATCTATATTTTTTAACTTGCAAAAATAAGTACTGTAACGGAACATGGTCCTAAAACATCTCTAGAAAAAAGGTGGTGCTAGAACATTCTAAGCGTGTGAGTAAGCAACAATGAAATGGTGGTTCTAATCTGTGTTTAATTACCTTCACAGTATCTTTCACTGAACCACGTCCACGAATATAGACTCTACATTGTGTTGTAGCTTCAACTCTTTTCAGGGAGTTTCCTCGTGGCCCCAACAAACGTCCAACAAAGTTGAACTACTCATAACAAAAGATTGTAGATGATTTGAATTTAGCAAATCTCATAATCAAGTTAAATAGTTTATCAAAACAGCTTGAGGTGAAAGTACGCCGTACATACATTTGGATACTTTTCTGCTGGAACATCCATCCTGACAAGTTTCTTCACAACGGGGCCGCCAACAACTCCAGGACCACCATTCCAGCCCATGGATGGTGAATTATGTATCCCCATATGCTGAAGAAAGGCATTTTAATATAATCAATGAAAAGAAATAATATGAAAGTGTTTCTATTTGGGATTGGAGATGGCCAGTGTTACATATTAATTATTAATACATGATAAGAACAAGTTATACAAGTCTCTTAGTTGTAATATCAGGAAAATGATATGAATAAAGAGTCCATATATCCACACCACTTCCTTAACAAAACCCAGGTTGATTCTTTACTGTATTGTCGAATTATGATTTTCATGGGTGGATGAAATTGCTGACAGGTCGTAACGATCGGTTACAAGAACGACTGGATGAGGTTTACCTGGTGTCAAGCTTCTTTCATTTACATATTATTCTCCTTATGGGTAGACCCAGTGGTTCATAATCATTAATCTCGCAGGAATAATTTTGAGATCCAAGGCTTGGATGAAAATCACCATTGAGCTAGCAAGAACGTTGTCATTTTCTCAAAAGGAAAAAGTCAAAACATGCCATTCTTGAATTATTCAAAGCTATTAACATCTGTATTGTAACAGTGGCTGTAACTTGATTGGTGCTTTTGAAACCATTCCTATTAGTATCACAACGTATAGCTTTCCTTTTTTCCGTTTCATGTTAATGAACTGGACAGCTGACTGAGACTCGGTCCTAAATTGGTTCATTGGTTCCTGCGAATTTCTAAACAGCTTCAAGGATAACATGAACTAGTTGGCAGCACTGGTAGAGATTTGCATATTTGAAATAGCCATATTAGAATAAGAAAAAAAAAGTAGAGAAGGTAGATATAATCATGCCAGCATTTCTCTAACAACTATATAGAACGTTAAGGCAGTTAGGACTTGTAAAACCAATAATTAGAAGATTGTATGAATTTGCACAACCTCTGCATGCATTCCAGTCCATCCCTCCATATCCATTGGTTGACCGTTCATAGGGTGGCCAGCTAATCTTAACGGGCTACCATAATCGAATCTCTCAGGTTCAACAAAATTTGGGTTAGGTGGCAAAGAAGATGCCCGCAGAATTTCTGCATTGAAGAAAACAAGCCAGTACGAAATCCGTTAGTTCTATTTGTGTCACTTTAAATCAGGGAGAAAAATGTCCATGCTATGTTTATATCTATAACCTGGAACTACAACTGGATGTTAGAATTTAGAAATCGCCACTCAAGTAATATAATGGTTAAACTACGATAAAGAAGTGAAAAGTAAGCATGTCAACTGAAAGATATGACTGAGGAACTTAAGGGTGTTAGACTGTCTGGTATTCTTGTTTCGTCAATGAGTTAGTCCTGCATGTTATACAATCTCAGGCAGCAATTTATGTGATTTACATGAATGCCATCATTTGGGATTTCGAAGTAACGGTATGGTGGAACAAGACAAGATAACACATTCTGAAAAGAAATCCTCATGAGCAGCTTTTCATATAAAAAGAACAGACATGATTGTTCAAAGAAGAATAGCAAATTCTTCTGACAAACAGCGAAGATGGGTAAGAATAGCAACTGGGTGAATGTAAAACTCTAATAGCAACTAGAATCTGCGGTTATGGAACTACATAAACAAATAGCTTCGATGTAATTTGAAAAAGAAAAAAAAGAGAGAGAAGGGAACAGACCTTGGTTTAAAAGCCTGTTACAAAATGGAAGAACTTGCAGGAAAGGAACTAGCTTCTGCCTCTCGGCAAGTAACTCAGCAATATACCTACAAAACAAATAATCTCATTAGTAAGATCAGCTGCAAGTACCACAGGCACATATTTACTTAAGAACAAAAAATAAGAATAGCACCAATAATTAGCGACCTAATCAAAAGTCAAAACAACGAGCACCCTGCAAATGAACTTCACACTACCAGAGGCCAATCGAGGACATCATGCCCATTTATTCGTAACAGCAAGCACAAATCTAGCATTAGCAGGCAATCCGCAAATCCTCAACTTGGCACATCACTACAGCGCGTGTGGACATCATTTGACCATCACCGAAATCACACCAAGACGGTCCAGATTAGGCACAAATCTCGCACGGCCAGAGTCAAATCTCACCCCCACGACGATTTTTTCAAGCTAGCAGGATCGGCGCGAAGATAAAAACGAAAACTTCACAGCAGTTCACAAGAGGAGGATGAGGCACAGACCTCTCCCTCTCGGAGGCAGACGACCTCATGGGGTTGTGGTGGTGAGGGGAAGAATGGACGCCGGACGGCGAGTACTGGAAGAAAGGGGGCGGCGGGATCCTCTCGTCCATGGCTCCCAGCATGAGCAAGAAACCAAAGAAGAGCTCCGCAAGATTGCAATCTCCGGGCAAGACAGGGAGCCCAGGGAGCCAGGAAATCTGGAGAACGGAGGAAGAGCAACAGCTGGTAGCTATCAAGGCAAATGAATGTGGTGGAGGCCCTATATGGAATCCAATGAAATCTGGAAAAGACAGGAAGGTGCCAAGAACCGAGAAATAAGTGCAGGGATGGGTGGGGATTTGATGATTATATATGCTATGGATTAAACAACAAGGGGAGGTGATAGCTGGGTTTGCGTCGATCAATTATCGGAGCCCAGGCTGTGCGGGGCTGGCAGCAGCGGCAGCAGCAGCGCTTTGTGGCTGCCTGCCTGCCCGCCCGCTCCTGCTGTTCTTGCTCGCTGTTCCTCCTCGCTGTACTGCAGCGTCGCGCGCACCCTGTGGACAGGGGGGGTGGGTGACCGGTGAGAGGGAGGAAGAGACAAGCCGGGGGCCTTGGATGCTCGCTCACTGCTCTATGCAGCTGTGTGTCTCACCGGCTTCTGAACTTCGGGCTATTCGAGCCCTCACTGCTTCTGTAGCTCTCCTTTTTCTCGTGTTTATTTTTCTTTTCTTTTGGCAGATATTGTCATTTCCGTCAGTTATAGTATTTGAAAAAGAAGATGCTTGTGCTACTCCTCGACTCTCGCTTCCAAGTCAACGATACGGAACCACTCCATTTCGACACCTTGATCGGATGGCTATTATCGCTGAGTCAGATTTTTTTTTGTGTGTGACTATTTTTGGCCAAGGCTCGTTTATCCGCCCGGTCAACGGCGTTCCACATTCCAAAACCTCAAATCTATACAAAATCATGCGCGTAGATTATTTAACAATGCATATTAAGCAAATCGATGATAATAACACAAAACAATTCAACAATAAATAGTTCAGACTAAAAAATCACTCCTACGTAAATTATAAATATTATTCAAAGTATATAATTCAAGCATAAAATTCATAGGACATCACGCCAAAACAACTTATGCAATGAAGAGATTATAGAGGAGAGGAACAAAGGAGGAGGTCAACAAATGAATCCTAGATCTAACCACCTCCCCTTCACTTAGATGGGATATTATGTCTTTCGGGGAGGGCTAAAGTCGTCGCAAAAATGGGGAAAACCTGATCCCAACGGTCCCTCTAGTCGGGGAAGAAGAACCCTATAAATAGGGTTCAACAGATTAGCCATTTCGCAAATTTGCAAGTATAACAGGACGATCCATATGTAAAGGTCAGGATAGTCCAACCCCCAAACCGAGCAACCGCGAACGATAGACCGGACGATGCAAACACTGAACCAACCAGTAGGAAAAATTCACATACCTGGTTTAAATCTCCCCCAAAAAGACATAACTTACTAGTACAAACTCTGCCTTCAATGATCTTAGGTGCATTTTGAAGCTAACTACAACCTCTATGTCCTCGAACAGAGAACCATCCAAGACCAACAGAAATTGAAAGTGCAACATATGCAAAGGTTTGAGCACTCTTTGCATGAAGCTACTCGTTGGACAACCCCTCTCCATAGTAGGACTATCAAACATATAATCTAGTCCCATCAAGTACCTTGGTACCAATAAAACTAAGAAAATCTATCATACATTTGTCATGTGCATTTCACATGAGCTCGATGACGTTCATGGTTACCTCAAGTTTGGTTCATTTTTTCATGATCATGGTCACCTGCGGAAAACTCTCAACCCCCTCCCCCTCACCCCATATTCTCATACCTGCGGATGCATATAGACACATTTTAGAGCGTAGGTTCACTTATTTTACTCCGTATGTAGTCCACACTGAAATGTCTAAAAAAATTATATTTATAAACGGAGGGAGTATTTATCTAATATACAAAACGTTTTTTTACATATAAAGAAGCTCAATGCGGCGCGCCACGTTATAGTCGTGGACTGGTGACGGTCGGTTGCGACCGAGCGAGCAGTGGAACGGATAGTATGGGCAGGTGGGTACTTGGCCCATTGGCCCCACCCCGACAGACCACCCGTCACGGGAAGACTTGCCCATACGGCCGGCCGTATTCACACCGGCTAGTCCGCTTCAGCACGATAAAACTTTGCGAGACCCACACAGCACACGGTGAAGTGAACGTTTTCTTCTTCAGCTTACCTTATCCTCCTTTTCTTCATTCTGTCTGTTATTTTTATTTTAAATAAAAAGGGCTCTAGTACTTAAAGATCAGGCTTACGTGCACCTATCACCTGCGACCGACCAAGGCACGTGTGAGACTCCGGAGGTCCAGCACTCCACCGGCCGAAACAGCAGAGACCCGGGTATGGCCGGTCGCATCGCATGCACATCGCACTGGATTGACGCGTACTACGGCGAGGTTTGGGCTCCTGTCTATTTCACGCACTGCACCCCATGGCCGGTCCGGTGCAACGCCAACATGTGCAGGCGCTCCGATCCTAGGGTCACTTCACATAGAAACCACACCCTCGGGGGCTCCCACGATCGCCAAGGCGATCTGGCGGCGATGGCGGGCGAGGCGGCGGCTTCGACGCCGGCAAATACGTCGGGGCAGAGGGGATTGATTCCTGGAGGGGGCCACGAGCTGGGTCTCTTCAGCGGGAGGGAGTGGGAGCAAATCAAGGAAAGATCGAGGCGGATCTTTCGGGGAGCGATAGATCGGGACCAAGTCTTGATCCGGTCGAGAAGAAGAGCGAAGGAGATAGCTGATTTGCTGGCAGGTGAGACTCCGTCGAGGTCAGGGGAGGAGATTAGGAGAGGATCGACCGCGCGCCCCGCGGGATCGGAAGGGTGCATCTCGCAGGGGGTGGGCGTGGTTTTCGCCGGTTCTTCAGAGAAAGTTTCAGTAGATAAGGCTAGTTATTTAATCCTTCAGGATTGTAGAATCAGATTGCAGCGGGGATTGAAGGTTGTTTCGATTTTGTTTCCTGCCGTTGGGGAGTCATTTGAGGGAAAGGGAGGAATTCTTGGAGCAGTTATTAGGAAACTGCTCATTCATGGCTTTTTATTCACCTTTAATTACATCAATTTCGTTCCTGAGGTTGTTTGGAAAGGATTTGTTGCTTGCTATATCTGGGGACTCGGGAGAGGCTGTCTTCCATCTTCTCTTGAGCCCAAGCACACCCATCTTCTCTCTGCTCAATCCACCTCTTGCCGTGGCCTAGTCTGTACTATGGCGGGACAGGGAGAGCTTGTGAGCAGTGAGGTGGGGGAGAAACCTGTGACTGTGGTGGGTTCCGGGGGGGGGGGGGGGGGCGACGGATGCAACGACGGGTACTTGCTCCCCGCCGGCGCTCGGCCAAGCTGGCTCCTCGGGGGGCGACGGATGCAACGACGGGTACTTGCTCCCCGCCGGCGCTCGGCCAAGCTGGCTCCTCCTCCCACCTAGAGCCGCATGACCAGCCGGGCACGATGATTCTGGGGCGTGGCCGGGGTGAGGGCCGTCCTCTCGTCATTGACATGGAGGCTGCCCGCAAGGCCGTCAGCGGATTCCTAGTGGTGGGGCGCCTTCTCTCCCCTTTCCAGGTCAATCCGAGGGTCATTGTCGACGACCTCCGGAACATGGCCTGGAAGAACCAAGAGGTGGACAGCGCGGACGGGAGGTTTATCCTCAATCTCGCTGCTGACAGTGACCGTCGCTTTGTGCTAAAGTCGCAACCTTGGCATTTCAAGCGTGACGGTCTCATCTTCGCCGAGTTCGACGGCAAGGGGGACCCGGCAGAGGTCGACCTTGGTGTCATGGCCATATGGGTCCAGGTACGCGATCTTCCATTCGAGCTTAAGACTGAGAGCATAGGGTGGTCTCTCGAGGATCAACTAGGAGGGGTGTTGGAGGTTTCTCACCAAAACCATGTAATTGTTGAAAAATACCTGCGGGTGCATGTCAAGATATTACTGCATGAACCTCTAAAGAGTTCTGTAGAGTTTACACCTCTAGGTAGTTCTAAGGTTTTTAAATATGATGTAAAGTATGAAAAGCTTCCCCTGTACTGCGAGTGTTGTGGCATTGTTGGCCACACTTCTGAGAGGTTTTGTAAAATCCCTCGTGATAAGAGGGTTGTTTGTTATCCTAGAAACCTGAGTGTAGAACCCTACTGGAAGAGCCAAGGCGCTAGTAAGAGGGGTCTCCTCTTCGGGAACTACCCACGCAACGGCAAGAATTCTTCTTCAGGCACCGTCAAGAACACCGCCAAGCCCATGGACGTCGTCAAGGTGGCCACTGCCGTGAGAGGACTCACGGTCTCGGACAAAGGGGCCACCTCATCTGTCAAGTTGACACTCGGCCAGGAGGGCCGGGATCGGGGGTTCATGGCGCCTGCTCCGGCTGGCGCATCACTTGGTCGGGAGGACCAGGCAGGCACGCCGGCTGGTTCTGGCGAGCGAGACGGGCGGGGCAAAGTGCCTCTGGTGGACCCGCAACATGGAGGATCGCACGACCAGGAGGGTCAAGTGCGCCACACTACTGGTCTGGACCAGTCTCTCCTGGGGGGGTCTGACGCCCAAGTCCTCTCAGGCGCGGGGAATGCCCAGTCTAGTCCCAACTCATGGGGCTGATGCTGATGGATTTCTTTTCCAGCTGGGTGTGCTGGAGGCATTAACAAACGCTGTTGCTGCAAGGATGGGTACGGCAGGTGGCGACCCAGAAAATAATGTCGTACGTTTTAAGTTCAGTGCAGGAAAAAACCATACGAAGGGGAGCTCAAAAAAGAGAGAAAAAAAGAAAGGGGGAGCAAACAGAGCTGAGGATGCTCGCAAGAAAGTTTTAGGGAAAAAAGGGGGCATTCTTTTGGGGTCCAACCGACGGGTAGTGACTTAGAGTTCTCTTTTGAGAAAGAGATGGACAGCTATGAGCACATGTTATATGGCGATGTAACCGCCTCATCCAAACGGGTGTGTACTGGTAGAGTTGAGGTAGTCCAGGACAAGGAGGGGGGTGTTACGCACGTAGCAAAGGAGATAGACGAGAAGGAGGAAGAATATACTCCGCAAGGTGTGGAGCCGGTGGGCGAAGAGAAAGATGAGAATGGCACATCGGCGGCCTCCGAGGAGGAGGACCGCCGGGCCAAATGAAAATCCTAGGATGGAACTGTCGTGGTATGCTCTCCAACACGGCAGTTCGTGAGCTTCTGGAACTACAGGAGCGTACAAGGGTAGAGTTAATTTTCCTTTCTGAATCTCATTTGAATAAGTGTAAAGTCGATGAGCTTCGTCGTGTCCTAGGTTTTGATTCTATGTTTGTAGTGGAAAGTGATGGTCGGGCCGGTAGCCTTGTTATGTTTTATCAAAAGTCAAATAAAATCGAGTTGAACTATGTATCGTCTTATTTTATTGATGTTCTGTTTATGTATGAGGATGTTGTACAGTGGCGGTTCACGGGCTTTTATGGTCATCCGAACTGGAACGAACGTCATTTATCTTGGGATGATATTCGTAATTTACATAGTAAGGGCGACCACCCTTGGGTGGTTTTGGGGGATTTTAATGAAATTTTATATCCCTCGGAAAAAGAGGGCGGTAATGCAAGACCAAATGGAATGATGAGGGATTTTCGTGAATGCCTTATGGACTGTGGGCTGGAAGACTTAGGTTACAGGGGCGACCCTTTTACTTGGAGTAGAGGTGAAATTCGAGAGCGTCTCGATCGGGCAGTTTGTAATGTGGGGTGGGCACATAAATTTCCTCGTGCAGCGGTGATTAATGAAGAACATGTCCATTCTGATCATCGGCCGCTGGTCTTGGACATGGATTATTTGGATGACAATATTTTCAGACAACCAGAGGGGCGCGTGAAGCAATTTGAAGCTAGATGGTTAAAGGAAGAGACTTTCACTGAAATTGTTAAGGCTTCTTGGGAAAGAGCAAAGTTAGCAGGTATTGGCCCTTCACTGGCTGATCGAACAAGAGCCGTGCATGCCGATTTGCACACTTGGGATCGTGTAACTCTCAAGGGCCAGAAGCGGATAATTATAAATTAAAAAAAGAGTTAGAGAGACTGCGGCGTGGTCCCTTGAACACAGAATCACGGTGCCGACAGAAGGAGATTATTGTGGTAATTGAGAACCTATTGGACCAAGAGGAAATTTTCTGGCTACAAAGAGGTCGCGCAAACTGGTTGATGCACGGGGATCGTAATACATCGTTCTTCCACAACGCAGCCACAGCCAGGAAAAAGAGAAATAATATAAAGAAACTTTTAGATGATTCTGGGATTTGGAGAGAAGGTAAGGAGCTGAAGAATCACATTACTGATTATTTTTCAAAACTCTTCACGTCGGAAGTCCAGCATCCGAATCAAGAGGTTTTGTCCCTAGTTCGTAGGAGAGTGACGACTGAAATGAACAATGCTCTTCTTGCCCCTTATACTGCTGAAGATGTTCGCAAGGCGCTGTTCGAGATTGGGGACTTAAAAGCTCCAGGCCAGATGGACTCCATGCTATCTTCTACAAAAGATTTTGGCCTATGTTAGGGGACGATCTAGTTGAGGAGGTCCTACAAGCCATCAATACGTGTACTATACCAGCTGGTTGGAATAATACGGCGATTGTGATGATCCCAAAGGTTAACACATTAGAAAAAGTAACCCAATTTAGGCCGATCAGCTTATGCAATGTGGTATATAAAATAATTGCAAAGATGGTGGCCCTTCGTTTGAAGGTTCTCCTGCCATATATTATAAGCCCGACTCAGAGTGCTTTTATGCCTGGCAGACTGATAACAGATAATATATTGGTAGCTTATGAGTGTTTTCACACAATCAAGAATAAAAGAGAAGGTAGAGAGGGCTTGTGTGCTATTAAACTTGATATGCACAAAGCTTATGACAGAGTTGAGTGGCCTTTTTTGAAGGAGATTATGCTGAGACTGGGCTTCCATCAAGATTGGGTGAAATTAATTATGCAATGCGTCTCAACTGTCGAATACAGAGTAAGGATTAACGCGGAGGATAGTGAGAGTTTTAAGCCTACAAGGGGTTTGAGGCAGGGTGACCCATTGTCACCATACCTCTTCTTGTTGTGCACAGAGGGATTGAATGCTCTACTTACACGGGCGGAGGAAATTGGAAATATTTCAGGAGTAAAAGTTTGTAGAGGTGCCACGCCCATCACAAACCTTCTCTTTGCGGATGATTCTTTGATTGTCATGAAAGCCAACCAACAAAATGCGGAAGCTCTGAAAACAGTGTTAGATTTATACTGTCAGGCATCGGGACAATTGGTAAGTATTGAAAAATCCAGCATTTTCTTTAGCCCAAACACGAAGGTGGAGATTAGGGAACAATTGTGTACAACGCTGAATATAATGACAGAGGCCCTCAGTGATAAATATTTGGGCTTGCCAGCAAATGTGGGTGTAGATAAAACAGACTGTTTCCAATTTCTGATTGAACGGATTGTCAAGAAAATTAGTGGCTGGAAGGAAAAATTATTGTCTGCTGGGGGAAAGGAGATCCTGCTCAAGGCTGTGATCCAAGCCATACCCACCTATGCAATGTCGGTCTTTAAAATTCCTAAAAAAATTGTAAAGGAATCATTGACGCGATAGCGCATTTCTGGTGGGGAGACGAGGAGAACCAGAGGAGGATGCACTGGATGGCCTGGTGGAAAATGTGCGTACCTAAAAACCAAGGAGGGATGGGATTTCGTGATATTCACTGTTTCAATCTGGCACTGCTCACCAAACAGGCATGGCGCCTTCTGGATAATCCTGATTCTTTGTGTGCTACAATTCTAAGGGCAAAATACTATCCTGATGGCGATCTGTTAAATTCTAAGCAAAAGAAAGGCTCTTCTTTTACCTAGCAAAGTATTATGTCTGGCATAAATTCTCTGAAACATGGCTATATTTGGCGTGTGGGGAATGGACAAAATATAAATATTTGGGAAGATGCATGGATCCCAAATTGTGATACTAGAAAAGTTGTGACACCTAAGGGGGGACAACTGTTAACTAAGGTGGGTGATTTGATTGATCCTGTTTCGAATTCTTGGGACGAAGATCTGATTACACAAACAATGTGGCCCATTGATGTTCAACGGATTCTCTCAATTCCAATCTCACAACATGATATGCCAGATTTCATTGCTTGGAGTTATACGAAAAATGGTATGTTCTCGGTTTGGTCTGCTTATTTTGTAGAGTGGGACCATCAGTATGGAAGTAGACTAAGACATTCTAATGGGATGGGGCGAAGCACAATTAATCCTATTTGGAGTAAGATATGGAAGTTATCGTGTCCGGCAAAAGTCAAAAAATTTATATGGCGTACATTACATGGAACGCTTCCATGTCGGGTTACGCTCGCAAATAGACATATGAAGGTCATGCCCATTTGCCCTACTTGCTCTGAGGGTTCTGAAGATACAAATCATATGTTTTTCCTTTGCAGTAGAGCAAAGGAGGTTTGGAAAAGGCTGGGGATGGATGATATCATTGATAAAGCTTGCAAGGTTGACCTTGCGGGAGAGGCGGTGCTGGAATACCTACTACTTCTGCTAGATCAAGATTTGAGGATAATGGGTTATCACAATGTGCGTGAAATGATTGCTGTCTCAGCATGGTATCTATGGTGGGAAAGACGAAAGTTAGTGCACAAGGAGACAACTCGAATGCACTTCAGATTTCAATGGGGATTCTAGCCCTTACGTCAAACTTCGTAAATGCGTCATCCCCCAGGGCTTCTATGAAAAAGGGGGGTTGGTCATGTCCTCCTAGGGATTTTGTGAAACTTAACGTTGACGCTTCTTTTGACCACGACCTACTTAGGGGCATGATGGGGGTGGTTTTGAGAGATGAAAAAGGTAGGTTTATCGCGGGAGGGAACAGGAAGATTGACTATTGCGCAGATGTGTTGATGGCGGAAGCCTCAGCTCTTAAATTTGGTATAACATTGGCGCAAAGGGCAGGATGTAATCGCCTTATTATTAACTCGGACAACCTGGAGGTGATTGATACCATGAAGAACGGAGGACAGTCGGCGGGTGCGGCGGCAACAATCTTTGACGATTGTTTTCATTATGCTTGTGACTTCGTTGCTACTAGATTCAAACACTGTAACAGAGAAGCAAATAAAGTAGCTCATGAGCTTGCGAGTTCAGCTAGATTTTCGTTGATTTCTGATTGGTTTGAGAAACCTGTAAATGAAATTGTAATGACCCTCACAAACGATGTACTTTTTATCTCTAATGAATAAAGTTTTCGTTTTATCTCAAAAAAAAACATGTGCAGGCTCTCAATGCAGTTTGGAGGTAGATACACCGACAGTTAGAGCAACTCCAACGGGCCGACCCAAACGGACGGCGCTTTTGTCCGTCTTTTGTCCGTTTGGGTCGGCCAGGCGGACAGGATGTCCGCTTCCGCGTTTGGGTCGGCGCGTGCGTCCAACGCTGGCCCGATCCATTTTGACGGCGCTAGAAAAATAAAATAACGCATACATATTAAAAAAACAATATTAATTAAACAGTAAAGCCGGCCACGAAGGCCGGCGAGAGTCCACGCGTCCACATTTGCTGATGCGGAGCATCCCAAGGCCATCCCCATGGACCTACTTACATCTCCCACGACACCACTTGGACCAATGACTAGAGCCTGTGCGAGAGCCATCGAGAACGAGGTTAACTCTCTCCTTGTTGAACTTCCCTTTGACCCACTTGAGACATGGCTACTATCTCAAACGGAGATGCTTTGTGTGCTTAGGTACCATGTAAGCAACTAAGGAGAAGGAATGGTGCAAGATGGACATCAAGAGCATGGAGACAATCTGCCCATCCCAGAAGGATCGGAACAACCGCCCAACTACCGCCCGGGTGGAACAACCGGCCGACTACCGCCCAACAACCGGTCCACCTTCTGTGATCGAGCGGTGCAAGGCCGGTACTGCACCGGATGTACCGGTAACTACCAAAAGACCGGTACTATCGCCCCGACAACCGGTACTACCACCCCAACAACTGGTACAACCGCTGGCCCCTTCGACGTTCACCTCCAGAAGCCAGCGCCTGACCTCCCAGCGGTACTACCGCCCTCCAGGTCCGGTACTTCCGCCCTGCATGAGCTCCCAGCGGAACAACCGCCCCCATGACCAGTACTACCGGCCTGCCTGTGCGCAGTGAAAGGGTCAGCGACCCATGTAACCCCAACTTACCCCTTGGACTATAAGTACTCGTCCCCTAGCTCCGAATTAGGGTTAGCATTGGTTTTAGCTCATATGTGAGGATAGCTTTTGCTCATCCGTACGGATCATCTCCTCGAGAGAGACCGCGGCCCCTCTACGGAGAAGATCCCCTTGGATTCAAGACCCCCTTTTGGGTGGCCCCATCAAGACCTCCTCTAGGAGAAGAACCGGTTACCCTTTGTATCGTCCCTTGTTGGATTTGAATCTTGTATCCCCTCTCG
The DNA here is from genome assembly GCF_018294505.1 of Triticum aestivum. NCBI lineage: Eukaryota > Viridiplantae > Streptophyta > Magnoliopsida > Poales > Poaceae > Triticum > Triticum aestivum. Next base: position 359,150,463 of record NC_057796.1, read on the forward strand.
TGTTTCGAGGATCTAGCATATGTGTGACTATATCTTGTTGGTTTAGTGATTCCTCTTGTGTTTTCCCTCGTTTCCCCCTCGTGTTCTTCGTGTTCTTAGTCGGGATCCACTCCTTTCGTGAAAGATTGGACGTTTAGGGTCTCACCCTACATCATCTTGGTATCATGAGCCACGTTGATCACGATTTCGGAGCCTCCCCTCTTCGTTTTCTAACTTGATTTTGTTGTTTTTCGTCCTAATCCGGAATCCTCACAAAAATAGCCCCAATTTTTTTCTTGTGATTTGTGAGTTTTGATGAAGTTTTGTTGGTTTTGATCCGCGGATTTGCTTGGTTTCGAGTGGATCTAGCATCTCCCCAAGTTTCACCGCTTCCCGTCCACGAAATCCATCCACTTTTAGCCCCAAAATCATCCATTTCCGCCACAATTTCGTCCCTACTCCAGCGGTACTTCCGCCCACTCCTAGCGGTACTACCGCTGAGCTCCAGGAGCGGTACAACCGCCCTCCCAACCGGTACTACCGCCCCTCCCAGTTTCAGCCTCGGCTGATGGACAGTTTCGACCATATCTTCCACATCGGGAGTCCGATTTTGGCGTTCTTTAGCTCATTGAGTAGCTATTGACATCCCCCATCCACATAGATAGGTTCCAACACAATTTGACACCTTAAAACTTTTTCTCATTTGGGCATCTTTGCCTAGACCCTCCACCATATCATCCGCATAACACCACCGCTTTCCGCAAACAATCTCACTTCCGCATTGCCAACTTCGATACCACCATTTTAACTTTGGTTTTGAGAATTTGAGTTGTGGTTCATCGTTTCCTAGGGTGTTTCGGCTAACTAGGAACGGTTCGACATCGACATCACCGCCGCTCATTTTCGCAAAGGACCCGTCATCAACGGTAACCTCATCTTGGTATCGTGATATCATCATACATTCTTGCAATTGCTTTGATAACCCCATCGCCCATTTTGCATAACTTACCCATCGAGACTAGCATTTGAGTATTGCCGGCAACGCTACTTGTGCACATTAGTGAGCATAGCTCCCATAGCATACATATCATCGTGTTGCATATCGTGGTATCATCTCTTGTGTCACAAGGTTGTCATCGCATACACAATTGCTATCTTGGTTCGTGAAGCATTACATGAGAAAATAGCTCAAGCAACAAAGAGCCAAACAAGCTTTTAAGCAAAAGGGAAAGATAAGAAAAGAGCTTATAAGCAAGAACCATAGCATCATACAACATTAAGATTGTCATACTCGATCATCTTGGATCATATCATCGGAATACAATACATATAGCATACTTGGGATAGAAGTCGTTGCATTTTTGCTTAGTAGGTTGTGCACAAGTTCGTATCCGCCTATTGTGCAATCGTGCTAGCGTCTCCCTAGTGTTGTGCAACAAGAGCATTTTTTGTGGATTCCACATTTTGGCTCATACCTTGGTTGCACGACCCCACTTATCTATTTGCATGTGCGTTTCCGTGTACCACATCTTGCTATTGGTCTACTTGTTACATTTGCAAATTTGCGAATCTTTTCCAACATTATTGAGTCTCACTTACAATTGCATCAAATTTTGTGCCACCATCCTAACCGAGCTCCACCATAAGCTTTTACTTGTGTAGGTGTGAGAAACCGACAATAATTGGTACCAATTGTGCTATTTCCTTGTTACACATTGGAGTGATCATTGATTCATTTTCAACATCGGTCAAGGTACATTTGGTATAAGTTCTTCTCTTTCTCCCACTCACATAGTTGTTGCAATGATGGATAGGCCAAGTACTTCTACCAACCCACTCTTCCTTGAGCAAGACGACGACCCGAACAACTACGTCACCAAACTACACCTCTTCGGTACACAACGAGCTTTGCATGAAGAGCAACTAGCAATGAGCGACCGCATCGACAACCTCGCCACGGACTTGCGACTCTCTGAGCAACGTACACAAGACTACTTCGACAACAAGCTCGACGAACACAAGCATGAGAATGACGCAAGAATGGACGAGATTCGTGCCTTGTTGGTCAACCGCTCTTCTACCACTTCGTCCTACTCAAGAAGGAGCCGCTCGAGTCGACACTCCGACGACACTATCTCCGGTTCAAGTACACCGACATCGAACACTCTTCGTCGTGCCGCGCGTCAAGATCGTCAAACGAATCGCAATCCTCTACACGACACCGACTCTCAAGCGCATCGACATCGTCACAACCAAGTTCCATTCGCGCAAGCACAAGAACGACAACGCCAACGGCAACAAGAACAAGAGGAGCGTGAGCGACAACATCAAGATGCACAAGACGCCGAGGCACAACGTCAAGAACAACAACTACGTGAAGCTCAAGCACTTGAGGCGCAAAATGCCCTTCGAGATTCAAGTCGAGCCATAGACAACCGAGGCCGACAAGCTCGTCTACATCAAGAAGCACTTCGCGATGAAGCTCGAGAAAGGATTTATCAATCACATATGCATCGTCAAGTTCCTCAAGTTCCTCGTCAAGATCGACAAGTGCCTTCTCAAGCTAGACAAGAACATCAAGTTCATCGCGAGCATGAAGAAAATGGAAATCCTCCAAGACAAGAGCAACATGAGATCGACAACCCTCCTCGCCAAGAGCAACATGAGATTGTCAATCCTCAACGACATGGGTGCTACCTCTTGAGCACTGCATTGGTTTTCCCTTGAAGAGGAAAGGATGATGCAGTAAAGTAGCGTAAGTATTTCCCTCAGTTTTTGAGAACCAAGGTATCAATCCAGTAGGAGGTCACGCTCAAGTCCCTTGCACCTACACAAACAAATAAGAACCTCGCAACCAACGCGATAGAGGGGTTGTCAATCCCTTCACAGTCACTTACGAGAGTGAGATCTGATAGAGATGATAAGATAATATTTTTGGTATTTTTATGATAAAGAGTAAAAGTAAAGAAAGCAAAGTAAATAGTAATGGAAATAACATGAGATTAATATGATGGAAAATAGACCCGGGGGCCATAGGTTTCACTAGTGGCTTCTCTCAAGAGCATAAGTATTAGGGTGGGTGAACGAATTACTGTCGAGCAATTGATAGAATTGAGCATAGTTATGAGAATATCTAGGTATGATCATGTATATAGGCATCACGTCCGTGATAAGTAGACCGACTCCTGCCTGCATCTACTACTATTACTCCACACATCGACCGCTATCCAGCATGCATCTAGAGTATTAAGTTCATAAGAACAGAGTAACGCTTTAAACAAGATGACATGATGTAGAGGGATAAACTCATGCGATATGATATAAACCCCATCTTTTTATCCTCGATAGCAACAATACAATACGTGTCGTTTCCCCTACTGTCACTGGGATCGAGCACCGCAAGATTGAACCCAAAGCTAAGCACTTCTCCCATTGCAAGAAAGATCAATCTAGTCGGCCAAACCAAACTGATAATTCGAAGAGACTTGCAAAGATAACCAATCATACATAAAAGAATTCAGAGAAGATTCAAATATTGTTCATAGATAATCTTGATCATAAACCCACAATTCATCGGATCTCGACAAACACACCGCAAAAGAAGATTACATCGAATAGATCTCCAAGAGAATCTAGGATAACTTTGTATTGAGATCCAAAGAGAGAGAAGAAGCCATCTAGCTAATAACTATGGACCTGAAGGTCTGAGGTAAATTACTCACACATCATCGGAGAGGCTACGGTGTTGATGTAGAAGCCCTCCGTGATCGATGCCCCCTCCGGCAGGACGCCGGAAAAGGCCCCAAGATGGGATCTCACGGGTACAGAAGGTTGCGGCGGTGGAATTAGGTTTTCATGGTCGCTTATGATGGTTTGGGGGTACGTAGGTATATATAGGAGGAAGAAGTAGATCGGTGGAGCCACGAGGGGCCCACGAGGGTGGAGGGCGCGCCTGGGGGGGGGGGGGTAGGCGCGCCCCCTGCCTCGTGGCCGCCTCGTTGGTTGCTTGACGTCCACTCCAAGTCCTCTGGATCACGTTTGTTCCAAAAATCACGCTTCCGGAGGTTTCATTCCGTTTGGACTCCGTTTGATATTCTTTTTCCGCGAAACACTGAAATAGGCAAAAAACAACAATTTGGGTTGGGCCTCCCAGAATATATAATAGCATGGAACAATCAAAAATTATAGATACGTTGGAGACGTATCAATGGGCGTCATCATCCCCGACCCCAACACAATGAAGAGCAACAATACGACAAGCTAAAGTTCACCATGTTGGGGAACGTAGCAATAATTCAAAATTTTCTACGCATCACCAAGATCAATCTATGGAGTCATCTAGCAATGAGAGAGAGGAGTGCATCTACATACCCTTGTAGATCGCGAGCGGAAGCGTTCAAGAGAACGGGGTTGATGGAGTCGTACTCGTCGTGATCCAAATCACCGATGATCCTAGCGCCGAACGGACGGCACCTCCGCGTTCAACACACGTACGGAGCAGCGAAGTCTCCTCCTTCTTGATCCAGCAAGGGGGAAGGAGAGGTTGATGGAGATCCAGCAGCACGACGGCGTGGTGGTGGAAGTAGCGGGATCCCGGCAGGGCTTCGCCAAGCGCAAGCGGGGAGGAAGAGGTGTCACGGGAGGGAGAGGGAGGCGCCAGGGCTTGGGTCTTGCTGCCCTCCCTTCCCCCCACCATATATAGGGCCAAGGGAGAGGGGGGGCGCAGCCTTGGCCCTTCCTCCAAGGAAGGGTGCGCCCAGGGAGGAGTCCTTCCCCCCCAAGGCACCTCGGAGGTGCCTTCCCCCTTTAGGACTCTCCCTTTTCCTTATCTCTTGGCGCATGGGCCTCTTGGGGCTAGTGCCCTTGGCCAATATAGGCCAAGGCGCACCCCCTACAGCCCATGTGGCCCCCCGGGGCTGGTGGACCCCCTTGTTGGACCCCCGGACCCCTTTCGGCACTCCTGGTACAATACCGATAAAGTGCGAAACTTTTCCGGCGACCAAAATAAGACTTCCCATATATAAATCTTTACCTCCGGACCATTCCGGAACTCCTCGTGACGTCCGGATCTCATCCGGGACTCCGAACAACTTTCGGGTTACCGCATACTAATATCTCTATAACCCTAGCGTCACCGAACCTTAAGTGTGTAGACCCTACGGGTTCGGGAGACATGCAGACATGACCGAGACGACTCTCCGGTCAATAACCAACAGCGGGATCTGGATACCCATGTTGGCTCCCACATGCTCCTCGATGATCTCATCGGATGAACCACGATGTTGAGGATTCAATCAATCCCGTACCCAATTCCCTTTGTCTGTCGGTATGTTACTTGCCCGAGATTCGATCGTCGGTATCCCGATACCTTGTTCAATCTCGTTACCGGCAAGTCTCTTTACTCGTTCCGTAACTCACATCATCCCGTGATCAACTCCTTGGTCACATTGTGCACATTATGATGATGTCCTACCGAGTGGGCCCAGAGATACCTCTCCGTTTACACGGAGTGACAAATCCCAGTCTCGATTCGTGCCAACCCAACAGACACTTTCGGAGATACCTGTAGTGCACCTTTATAGTCACCCAGTTACGTTGTGACGTTTGGTACACCCAAAGCATTCCTACGGTATCCGGGAGTTGCACAATCTCATGGTCTAAGGAAATGATACTTGACATTAGAAAAGCTCTGAGCAAACGAACTACACGATCTTGTGCTAGGCTTAGGATTGGGTCTTGTCCATCACATCATTCTCCTAATGATGTGATCCCGTTATCAACGACATCCAATGTCCATGGTCAGGAAACCGTAACCATCTATTGATCAACGAGCTAGTCAACTAGAGGCTTACTAGGGACATGGTGTTGTCTATGTATCCACACATGCATCTGAGTTTCCTATCAATACAATTCTAGCATGGATAATAAACGATTTATCATGAACAAGGAAATATAATAATAACCAATTTATTATTGCCTCTAGGGCATATTTCCAACAGTCTCCCACTTGCACTAGAGTCAATAATCTAGTCCACATCACCATGTGATTAATACTCACAGGTCACATCACCATGTGACCAACATCCAAAGAGTTTACTAGAGTCAACAATCTAGTTCACATCTCTATGTGATTAACACTCAATGAGTTCTGGTTTGATCATGTTATGCTTGTGAGAGAGGTTATTTAGTCAACGGGTCTGAACCTTTCAGATCCGTGTGTGCTTTACGAATATCTATGTCATCTTGTGGATGCTACCACGCGCTACTTGGAGCCATTTCAAATAATTGCTCTACTATACGAATCCGGTTTACTACTCAGAGTCATCCGGATTAGTGTCAAAGTTCGCATCGACGTAACTCTTTACGACGAACTCCTTTTCACCTCCATAATCGAGAAAATTCCTTAGTCCACTAGATACTAAGGATAAGTTCGACCGCTGTCATGTGATCCATTCCCGGATCACTATTGTACCCCTTGACCAACCATGGCAAGGCACACTTCATGTGCGGTACACATCATAGCATACTGTAGAGCCTACGTCTAAAGCATAGGGGACGACCTTCGTCCTTTCTCTCTCTTCTGCTGTGGTCAGGTCTTGAGTCTTACTCAATACTCACGCGTTGTAACACAGCCAAGAACTCCTTCTTTGCTGATCTATTTTGAACTCTTTCAAAATCATGTCAAGGTGTGCGTTCTTTGAAAGTATCATCAGGCGTCTTGATCTATCTCTATAGATCTTGATGCCCAATATGTAATGCAGCTTTATCCAGGTCTTCCTTTGAAAAACTCCTTTCAAACAACCCTTTATGCTTTCCAGAAATTTTACATCATTTCGGATCAACAATATGTCATTCACATATACTTATCAGAAATGTTGTAGCGCTCCCACTCACTTTATTGTAAATACAAGTTTCTAACAAACTTTGTATAAACCCAAAAACTTTGATCACTCCATCAAAGCGTATATTCTGACTCCGAGATGCTTGCTCTAGTCCTTGGAAGGATCGCTGGAGCTAGCATACCTTTTAGCATCCTTAGGATCGACAAAACCTTTCTGATTGTATCACATACAACCTTTCCTTACGAAAACTGGTAAGGAAACTTGTTTTGACATCCATCTGCCAGATTTCATAAATGCAGCTAATGCTAACATGATTCCGACGGACTTAAGCATCGCTACGGATGAGAAAAATCTCATCGTAGTCAACTCCTTGAACTTGTGGAAATACTCTTAGCCACAAGTCTAGCTTCATAGACGGTAACATTACCGTCCACGTCCGTCTTCTTCTTAAAGATCCATTTATCTCGGATTTCATGGCTTCTAACCATTTGTTGGAATATGGGCCCACCATCGCTTCTCCATAGCTTGTAGGTTCATCATTGTCCAACAACATGACTTCCAAGACAGGATTACGCATTACTCTGAAGTAATACGCATCCTCGTCGTCCTACGAGGTTTGGTAGTGACTTGATCCGAAGTTTCATGATCACTATCATAAGCTTCCACTTCAATTGGTGTAGGTGCCACAGGAACAACTTCCTGTGCCCTGCTACACACTAGTTGAAGTGACGGTTCAATAACCTTATCAAGTCTCCACCATCCTCCCACTCAATTCTTTCGAGAGAAACTTTTCCTCGAGAAAGGACCTGTTTCTAGAAGCAATTACTTTTGCTTCCAGATCTGAAATAGGAGGTATACTCAACTGTTTTGGGTATTCTATGAAGATGCATTTATCCGCTTTGGGTTCGAGCTTATCAGCCTGAAACTTTTTTACATAAGCATCGCAGCCCCAAACTTTTAAGAAACGACAACTTAGGTTTCTCTAAACGGTGTCGTCTCAACGGAATTGCGTGGTGCCCCTTTTAAAGTGAATGCAGTTATCTCTAATGCCTAACCCATAAACGATAGTGGTAATTCGATAAGAAACATCCTGGTATGCACCATATCCAATAGGGTGCAGTTATGATGTTCGGACACACCATCACACTATGGTGTTCCAGGCGGTATTAATTGTGAAACACTTTCCACAATGTCTTAATTGTGTGCCAAACTCGTAACTCAGATATTCATCTCTATGATCATATCACAGACATTTTATCCTCTTGTCACGACGATCTTCAACTTCACTCTGAAATTACTTGAACCTTTCAATAATTCAGACTTGTGTTTTATCAAGTAAATACACTCAGCATCTACTCAAATCATCTGTGAAGTAAGAACATAACGATATCCACTGCATGCCTCAGCACTCATTGGACTGCATACATCAAAATGTATTACTTCCAATAAGTTGCTCTCTTGTTCCATCTTACTAAAAACGAGGACTTTCAGTCATCTTGCCCATGTGGTATGATTTGCATGTCTCAAGTGATTCGAAATCAAGTGAGTCCAAACGATCCATCTGCATGGAGTTTCTTCATGCATATATACCAATACACATGGTTCGCATGTCTCAATCTTTTCAAAAACGAGTGAGTCCAAAGATCCATCTACATGGAGCTTCTTCATGCGTTTTATCCCAATATGACTCAAATAGCAGTGCCACAAGTATGTGGTACTATCATTACTTTTTGGCATGAACATGTGTATCACTACGATCGAGATTCATTTTAGGTGCAAGACCATTGAAGGTATTATTCAAATAAACAGAGTAACCATTATTCTCCTTAAATGAATAACCGTATTGCGATAAACATAATCCAATCATGCTCAACGCAAACACCAAATCTCGATGGTAGAGGGAGCCTGCGATGCTTGATCACATCAACCTTGGAAACACTTCCATATCGTCATCTCACCTTTAGCTAGTCTCTGTTTATTCCGCAGCTTTTATTTCGAGTTACTAACACTTAGCAACCGAACCGGTATCTAATACCCTGGTGCTGCTAGGAGTACTAGTAAAGTACACATTCATATAACGTATATCCAATATACTTCTGTCGACCTTGCCTGCCTTCTCATCTACCAAGTATCTAGGGTAGTACTGCTTCAGTGACCGTTCCCCTCATTACAGAAGCACTTAGTCTCGGGTTTGGGTTCAACCTTGGATTCTTCACTAGAGCAGCAAATGACTTGTTGTTTCATGAAGTATCCCTTTTGCCCTTGCCCTTCTAGAAACTAGTGGTTTTACTAACCATCAACAATTGATGCTCCTTCTTGATTTCTACTTTCGCGGTGTCAAACATCGCGAATAGCTCAAGGATCATCATATCTATCCCTGATATGTTATAGTTCATCACGAAGCTCTAATAGCTTGGTGGTAGTGACTATGGAGAACCATCACTATCTCATCTGGAAGATTAACTCCCACTCGATTCAAGCGATTGTGGCACTCAGACAATCTGAGCACATGCTCAACGGTTGAGCTTTTCTCCCTTAGTTTGCAGGCTTAAGAAACTTGTCAGAGGTCTCATACCTCTTGACGTGGGCACTAGTCTGAAATCCCAATTTCAGTCTTCAGAACATCTCATATGTTCTGCGACGTTTCAAAAACATCTCTGGTGCCACAATTCTAAACCGTTAGCATTACGCATTGAACTATCACGTAGTCATCAAAAACGTGTATGTCAGATGTTTCGTAACATCTACAGACGACGCTGAGGTTCAGCACACCGAGCGGTGCATTAAGGACATAAGCCTTCTGTGCAGCAATGAGGACAATCCTCAGTTTACGGACTCAGTCCGCATAATTGCTACTACCAACTTTCAACTAAATTTTCTCTAGGAACATATCTTAAACAGTAGAACTAAAGCGTATGACATAATTTGCAAAGACCTTTTGACTATGTTCATGATAATGAAGTTCATCTGATTATTGAACTCCCACTCAGATAGACATCCCTCTAGTCATCTAAGTGATACATGATCCGAGTCAAACTAGGCCGTGTCCGATCATCACGTGAGACGGACTAGTCATCATCGGTGAACATCTCCATGTTGATCGTATCTACTATACGACTCATGTTCGACCTTTCGGTCTCTTGTGTTCCGAGGCCATGTCTGTACATGCTAGGCTCGTCAAGTCAACCTAAGTGTTTCGCATGTGTTCCGAGGCCATGTCTGTACATGCTAGGCTCATCAACACCCGTTGTATTCGATCGTTAGAATCTATCACACCCGATCATCACGTCGTGCTTCGAAACAACGAACCTTCGCAACGGTGCACAGTTAGGGGGAACACGTCTCTTGAAATTTTAGTGAGGGATCATCTTACTTACTACCGTCGTTCTAAGCAAATAAGATGCATAACATGATAAACATCACATGCAATCAAATAGTGACATGATATGGCCAATATCATTCTGCTCCTTTGATCTCCATCTTCGGGACACCATGATCATCTTTGTCACCGGCATGACACCATGATCTCCATCATTGTGTCTTCATGAAGTTGTCACGCCAATGATTACTTCTACTTCTATGGCTAACCCGCTTACCAATAAAGTAAAGTAATTTACATGGCGTTATTCAATGACACGCAGGTCATACAAAAAATAAAGACAACTCCTATGGCTCCTGCCGGTTGTCATACTCATCGACATGCAAGTCGTGATTCCTATTACAAGAATATGATCAATCTCATACATCACATATATCATTCATCACATCTTCTGGCCATATCACATCACATAGCACATGCTGCAAAAACAAGTTAGACGTCCTCTAATTGTTGTTGCAAGTTTTTACGTGGCTTGTATAGGTTTCTAGCAAGAACGTTTCTTACCTACGTAAAACCACAACGTGATATGCCAATTTCTATTTACCCTTCATAAGGACCCTTTTCGTCGAATCCGTTCCGACTAAAGTGGGAGAGACAGACACCCGCTAGCCACCTTATGCAACTAGTGCATGTCAGTCGGTGGAACCTGTCTCACGTAAGCGTACGTGTAAGGTCGGTCCGGGCCGCTTCATCCCACAATGCCGCCGAAACAAGATAAGACTAGTAACGGCAAGTAAATTGACAACATCGACGCCCACAACTACTTTGTGTTCTACTCGTGCATAGAAACTACGCATAGACCTAGCTCATGATGCCACTGTTGGGGAACGTAGCAATAATTCAAAATTTTCTACGCATCACCAAGATCAATCTATGGAGTCATCTAGCAACGAGGGAGAGGGAGTGCATCTACATACCCTTGTAGATCGCGAGCGGAAGCGTTCAAGAGAACGGGGTTGATGGAGTCGTACTCGTCGTGATCCAAATCACCGATGATCCTAGCGCCGAACGGACGGCACCTCCGCGTTCAACACACGTACGGAGCAGCGACGTCTCCTCCTTCTTGATCCAGCAAGGGGGAGGAGAGGTTGATGGAGATCCAGCAGCACGACGGCGTGGTGGTGGAAGTAGCGGGATCCCGGCAGGGTTTCGCCAAGCGCAAGCGGGGAGGAAGAGGTGTCACGGGAGGGAGAGGGAGGCGCCAGGGCTTGGGTCTTGCTGCCCTCCCTTCCCCCCACTATATATAGGGCCAAGGGAGAGGGGGGGCGCAGCCTTGGCCCTTCCTCCAAGGAAGGGTGCGGCCAGGGAGGAGTCCTTCCCCCCCAAGGCACCTCGGAGGTGCCTTCCCCCTTTAGGACTCTCCCTTTTCCTTATCTCTTGGCGCATGGGCCTCTTGGGGCTGGTGCCCTTGGCCCATATAGGCCAAGGGGCACCCCCTACAGCCCATGTGGCCCCCCGGGGCTGGTGGACCCCCGGACCCCTTTCGGCACTCCCGGTACAATACCGATAAAGTGCGAAACTTTTCCGGCGACCGAAATAAGACTTCCCATATATAAATCTTTACCTCCGGACCATTCCGGAACTCCTCGTGACATCCGGGATCTCATCTGGGACTCCGAACAACTTTCGGGTTACCGCATACTAATATCTCTATAACCCTAGCGTCACCGAACCTTAAGTGTGTAGACCCTACGGGTTCGGGAGACATGCAGACATGACCGAGACGACTCTCCGGTCAATAACCAACAGCGGGATCTGGATACCCATGTTGGCTCCCACATGCTCCTCGATGATCTCATCGGATGAACCACGATGTCGAGGATTCAATCAATCCCGTACCCAATTCCCTTTGTCTATCGGTATGTTACTTGCCCGAGATTCGATCGTCGGTATCCCGATACCTTGTTCAATCTCGTTACCGGCAAGTCTCTTTACTCGTTCCGTAACTCACATCATCCCGTGATCAACTCCTTGGTCACATTGTGCACATTATGATGATGTCCTACCGAGTGGGCCCAGAGATACCTCTCCGTTTACACGGAGTGACAAATCCCAGTCTCGATTCGTGCCAACCCAACAGACACTTTCGGAGATACCTGTAGTGCACCTTTATAGTCACCCAGTTACGTTGTGACGTTTGGTACACCCAAAGCATTCCTACGGTATCCGGGAGTTGCACAATCTCATGGTCTAAGGAAATGATACTTGACATTAGAAAAGCTCTGAGCAAACGAACTACACGATCTTGTGCTAGGCTTAGGATTGGGTCTTGTCCATCACATCATTCTCCTAATGATGTGATCCCGTTATCAACGACATCCAATGTCCATGGTCAGGAAACCGTAACCATCTATTGATCAACGAGCTAGTCAACTAGAGGCTTACTAGGGACATGGTGTTGTCTATGTATCCACACATGCATCTGAGTTTCCTATCAATACAATTCTAGCATGGATAATAAACGATTTATCATGAACAAGGAAATATAATAATAACCAATTTATTATTGCCTCTAGGGCATATTTCCAACACACCATACCCAAGTTCACCGGAAGCAATGACCCCGAAGAGTACATATCATGGGCATTGAAGGTCGACAAAATCTTCCGCTTGCACAACTACGAAGAAGAGAAGAAGATAGCGATGGCATCCCTTGAATTCCATGACTACGTCCTCATTTGGTGGGAACAAGTCATTGAGCGCTGAGAGGCAAGAGGTGAACCACCCATCACTACTTGGGCGCAAATGAAGGATGTCATGAGAGCATGTTTTGTGCCTAACTACTACAACCGCGACCTCTTCAAGAAACTCCAACTCCTCAAGCAAGGAACCAAGAGCGTTGAAGAGTACTACAAGGAAATGGAGATTGCCATGATAAGAGCCAATGTCACGGAAGATGATGAGCAAACTATGGCACGTTTCTTGAATGGACTCAATCATCCTATCAAGAAGATCGCCGACTTCCAGCCATACTCGAACCTCATCGAGCTAGTGCATCAAGCTACCAAGGCGGAACGTCAAGTGCAAGATGACTTCAAATATGCCAAGTTCTCATCCAAGTCCTATGGCTTCTCCACCTCTCAAGCGTCAATGACTCCAACACCTTCTACCTCAACCAAGCCATCTACGAGCAACGGCGACAAGTCAAGTTACAAGAAAACTTCGACAACCTCAAGTCATCCTCCTACTACAAGCAACTTCAAGCCGAGAGCTTCATCATCATCTACCCCAACCGATGAGACCATCAAGACAAGTTCCTTCAAATGCTTCACATGTGGCGGCCGAGGCCACAAGTCCTTTGAGTGTACAAACAAGCGCACCATGATCCTCAATGACGACGGAACCTATGACTCAATGAGTGAAGGAGAAATGGAAGCCCTTGAGCAAGTGGCCATGCACCGACAAGTGAACAACGAAGATGAAGATGATCAAATCTTTTGTGACGAAGATTCAAGCCCTGCTCTTGTTGTCTCCAAGGTCTTGACTCTTCAACATCAACAAGACGAAGACCAAAGATGCCATATCTTCCACACTAAGGCCGGCATCAATGGAAGGTCCGTCAAGGTCATCATCGATGGAGGGAGTTGCCATAACCTCGCAAGTGAAGAACTATGCTCCAAACTGCAATTGATCAAGATGAAGCACCCGCACCCCTACAAGGTTCAATGGCTAAGTGACACCGGAACCATCCAAGTCGAGCATAGAGTACAAGTTTCTTTCAAGATCGGAGCTTACAAAGACACTTTGGAGTGTGATGTCCTTCCGATGACCGTTTGCCACCTCCTTCTTGGACGGCCATGGAAATTTGACCGAGGTGTCATCCACAACGGGCGTACAAACCACTATAGCTTCAAGATGAAAGGAAAGGAGTATGTACTATGACCTATGTCTCCAAGCCAAGTGATCGCGGACAAGCAAGCATCCATCGTGGAGAGAATAGTGAGAGAGCGACCCACCAAAAAGAGAGTGAGCGCCACAAGCCCAAATTGAGTGCCTCCACGATGAGCGACAAGAAAAACTTAGTTCTATTTGCCACCAAACATGAGATGAGAGAAGTGTGTGAGAACCCATCAAGTGTCCTACACTATGTCCTATTGTGCAAGGACGAGGCACCAAAAACTAACACCTCTCACAATCTACCTTTGATGTTATCTTCTTTATTGCAGGAATTTCAAGATGTTTTCCCCGACGAGCTACCTCCGGGTCTACCTCCACTACGAGGCATCGAGCACTGCATCGACCTCATCCCCGGAGCGCCACTTCCAAACAAGGCTCCCTACCGAGTCAACCCCGAAGAAACCAAAGAAATACAAAGGCAAGTAAAGCATCTCATAGACCATGGACATGTGCGCGAAAGTTTGAGTCCTTGTGCCGTACCGGTCATTCTTGTGCCAAAAAGAGACGGTAGCTTTCGGATGTGTTCCGATTGTAGACCCATCAATGCTATCACCGTTCGCTATAGGTACCCCATTCCACGCCTTGATGATATGCTTGATGAGCTTAGCGGTGCCACTATCTTTTCCAAAATTGATCTTAAAAGTGGTTACTATCAAATACGCATACAAGAGGGTGATGAATGGAAAACCGCTTTCAAAACAAAGTTTGGTTTGTACAAGTGGTTAGTCATGCCTATGGGTTTATCTGAAGCACCCGGTACTTTCATGCGTCTTATGCATTATGTGTTTCGCCCTTATATTGGTGAATTTGTTGTTGTCTACTTCGACGATATCCTTGTGTTTAGCAAATCTCTCAAAGAGCATGTCACCCACCTTCGCACCGTACTACAAACTCTTCGAAAAGAGCGTCTTTATGCCAATATGGAAAAATGCCTTTTGGCGTTGATAAGCTTGTTTTCTTGGGTTTTGTAGTATCTTATAAGGGTGTTCATGTTGATGAATCTAAGATCAATGCTATTAAAACTTGGCCCCAACCAGCCAATTTGCAACAAGTGCGTAGTTTCCTTGGTTTAGCCGGTTTCTACTGTAGATTTGTGAAGGATTTTAGCACTATTGCATCTCCTTTACATGCTTTGAGCAAGAAGAATGCACCCTTTGTTTGGGGACCATCTCAAGATAGCGCATTCAACGAGCTTAAGAATTTGCTTACTCATGCTCCCGTGCTTGCATTACCCAACTTTGACAAACCCTTTGAAATTCATTGTGATGCTAGTGGTAATGGCATAGGAGGTGTGTTAACGCAAGAGAAGTGCCCCATAGCATACTTTAGTGAGAAACTCTCCGGAGCGCAACTCAATTACCCCATCTGTGACAAAGAGCTATATGCTTTAGTGCGAGTTTTGCATGAATGGGAACATTACCTTCGCCCTCATGAATTTATCATCCATGTCGATCATTAAACGCTTAAATATCTTAAGGGTCAAACTAAGTTGAACAAGCGTTATGGCAAATGGAGTGAATTTATAGAGTCATTTCCTTATGTTATCAAGTATATCAAAGGTAAGGAAAATGTTGTGGGGGATGCACTTTCCCGTATATGCATGCTTGTTACTCAACTTGAATTGAATGTCATTGGCTTTGAGCACATAAAAGACTTGTATGCGAATGATCCTACTTTTGCTATCCATTATGCCAAATGTTTGACGCATACATCTTGGGCACAATATTACATCAAAGATGGTTATCTTATGAGAGCTAACAAACTATGCATCCCCGAGTCTTCTCTTCGTTTGTTGCTTTTGCAAGAATCTCATGGCAGAGGCCTAATGGGACACTTTGGACGTGACAAGACACTTGCTATGCTCTCCAAGAACTATTTTTGGCCAAAGATGTTTCGCGACGTCAACCGCTTCACCAACCAATGCTCTACATGTCGCAAAGCTAAGTCTAAAGCTCAATCTCATGGCCTTTACATGCCACTTCCAATTCCATATCAACCATGGGAAGGTATTAGCATGGATTTTGTGCTTGGTTTGCCTCGGACTAGAAATGGCAAGGATTCCGTGTTTGTTGTTGTGGACCGATTCTCTAAAATGGCACATTTCATACCATGCAACAAGATAGACGATGCTTCACATGTTGCAAATTTATTTTGTAGGGAAATCTTGCGCCTACATGGAGTGCCAAAGACAATTGTCTCGGAACACGACGTCAAGTTCTTGAGTTACTTTTGGAAGACCTTATGCGCCAAGTTCGGAATCAAGCTACTATTCTCCACGGCATACCATCCACAAACCGACGGCCAAACGGAGGTGACAAACCATACACTCTACACTCTACTACGCGTGTTGATAAAGAAGAACATCAAGGAGTGGGAGGAGTGCCTACCTATCGCCGAGTACGCCTACAATCGCGCAAGACATAAAGACTACCGGCAAGTCCCCCTTCGAGGTCGTCTATGGCTTCAACCCATTGGCACCATTGGACATTCTCCCTCTACCACTACAAGAGCGCACAAATATGGACGCGAGTGCCCGAGTCAACTACCTCAAGAAGATGCATGAAGATACAAGGCACACCATCGAGCGCCAACAACGACTCGCGACCAAGCTCAACGTCAACAAGCAACCCATGATATTCAACATTGGAGAACTTGTGTGGCTACACCTTCACAAGGACCGCTTCCCCAACGAACGCAAGTCCAAACTTCTACCACGAGCCGATGGACCCTTCAAGGTACTTGCACGCGACAAGTACTCCGTGAGCGACATCTTCAACGTCAAAGATCTCTCCCGGTACCATGGTGATGAGGATTTCGATCCGAAGTTGGATCTTTCCAAGGGAGGGAGGATGATGCGGAGAATCCCAAGGCCATCCCCATGGACCTACCTACATCTCCCACGACACCACTTGGACCAATGACAAGAGCCCGTGCGAGAGCCATCGAGAACGAGGTTAACTCTCTCCTTGTTGAACTTCCCTTTGACCCACTTGAGACATGGCTACTACCTCAAACGGAGATGCTTTGTGTGCTTAGGTACCATGTAAGCAACCAATGAGAAGGAATGGTGCAAGATGGACATCAAGAGCATGGAGACAACTGCCCAGCCCAGAAGGACCGGAACAACCGCCCAACTACCGCCCGGGCGGAACAACCGTCCGACTACTGCCTAACAACCGGTCCACCTTCTGTGATCGAGCGGTGCAAGGCCGGTACTGCACCGGATGTACCGGTAACTACCAAAAGACCGGTACTACCGCCCCGACAACCGGTACAACCGCTGGCCCCTTCGACGTTCACCTCCAAAACCCAGCACCTGACCTCCCAGCGGTACTACCGCCCTCCAGGTCCGGTACTTCCACCCTGCGTGAGCTCCTAGCGGAACAACCGCCCCCATGACTGGTACTACCGGCCTGCATATGCGCAGTGAAAGGGTCAGCGACCCGTGTAACCCCAACTTACCCCTTGGACTATAAGTACTCGTCCCCTAGCTCCGAATTAGGGTTACCATTGGTTTTAGCTCATATGTGAGGATAGCTCTTGCTCATCCATACGGATCATCTCCTCGAGAGAGACGGCGGCCCCTCTACGGAGAAGATCCCCTTGGATTCAAGATCCCCTTTTGGGTGGCCCCATCAAGACTTCCTCTAGGAGAAGAACCGGTTACCCTTTGTATCGTCCCTTGTTGGATTTGAATCTTGTATCCCCTCTCGTGTTTCGAAGATCTAGCATATGTGTGACTATATCTTGTTGGTTTAGTGATTCCTCTTGTGTTTTCCCTCGTGTTCTTCGTGTTCTTAGTCGGGATCCGCTCCTTTCGTGAAAGATCGGCCGTTTAGGGTCTCACCCTACATCATCTTGGTATCATGAGCCACGTTGATCACGATTTCGGGGCCTCCCCTCTTCGTTTTCTAGCTTGATTTTGTTGTTTTTCGTCCTAATCCGAAATCCCCACAAAAATAGCCCCCCCCCATTTTTTTTTCTTGTGATTTGTGAGTTTTGATGAAGTTTTGTTGGTTTTGATCCGCGGATTTGAAGGAAATACGCCCTAGAGGCAATAATAAAGTTATTATTTATTTCCTTATATCATGATAAATGTTTATTATTCATGCTAGAATTGTATTAACCGGAAACATGATACATGTGTGAATACATAGACAAACAGAGTGTCACTAGTATGCCTCTACTTGACTAGCTCGTTGATCAAAGATGGTTATGTTTCCTAGCCATAGACATGAGTTTTCATTTGATCAACGGGATCACATCATTAGGAGAATGATGTGATTGACTTGACCCATTCTGTTAGCTTAGCACATGATCGTTTAGTATTCTGCTATTGCTTTCTTCATGACTTATACATGTCCCTATGACTATGAGATTATGCAACTCCCGTTTACCAGAGGAACACTTTGTGTGCTACCAAACGTCACAACGTAACTGGGTGATTATAAAGGTGCTCTACAGGTGTCTCGAAAGGTACTTGTTGGGTTGGCGTATTTCGAGATTAGGATTTGTCACTCCGATTGTCGGAGAGGTATCTCTAGGTCCACTCGGTAATGCACATCACTTAAGCCTTCCAAGCATTGCAACTAATGAGTTAGTTGCGGGATGATGTATTACGGAACGAGTAAAGAGACTTGCCGGTAACGAGATTGAACTAGGTATTGAGATACCGACGATCGAATCTCGGGCAAGTAACATACCGATGACAAAGGGAACAACGTATGTTGTTATGCGGTTTGACCGATAAAGATCTTCGTAGAATATGTGGGAGCCAATATGAGCATCCCGGTTCTGCTATTGGTTATTGACCGGAGACGTGTCTCGGTCATGTCTACATAGTTCTCGAACCCGTAGGGTCCGCACGCTTAAAGTTTCGATGACATCTATATTATGAGTTTATATGTTTTGATGTACCGAAGGTAGTTCAGAGTCCCGGATGTGATCACGGACATGACGAGGAGTCTCGAAATGGTCGAGACATGAAGATTGATATATTGGACGACTATATTCGGACACCGGAATGGTTCCGGGGGGTTATCGGATATATACCGGAGTACCGGGAGGTTACTGGAACCCCCCGGGGGTTTAATGGGCCTACATGGGCCTTAGTGGAGAAGAGGAGAGGTGGCTAGGGCAGGCCGTGCGCCCCCTCCCCCTCTAGTCTGAATTGGACAAGGAGGGGGGGCGACGCCCCCCTTTCCTTCCTCTCTCTCTCCTCTTTCCCCCTTCTCCTAATCCAACAAGGAAGGGAGGGAGTCCTACTCCCCGTGGGAGTAGGACTCCTCCTGGCGCGCCCCTCTCCTGGCCGGCCGCCTCCCCCTTGCTCCTTTATATACGGGGGCAGGGGGCACCCCAAAGACAACAATTGATCATTGATCTTTTAGCCGTGTGCGGTGCCCCCCTCCACCATAGTCCACCTCGATAATATCGTAGCAGTGCTTAGGCGAAGCCCTGCGTCGGTAGAACATCATCATCGTCACCACACCGTCATGCGGACGAAACTCTCCCTCAACACTCGGCTGGATCGGAGTTCGAGGGACGTCATCGGGTTGAACGTGTGCTGAACTCGGAGGTGCCGTGCGTTCGGTACTTGATCGGTCGGATCGTGAAGATGTACGACTACATCAACCACGTTGTAATAAACGCTTCCGCTTTCGGTCTACGAGGGTACGTGGACATACTCTCCCCTCTCGTTGCTATACATCACCATGATCTTGCGTGTGCGTAGGATTTTTTTTGAAATTACTACGTTCCCCAACAGTGGCATCCGAGCCTGGTTTTATGCGTAGATGTCATATGCACAAGTAGAACACAAGTGAGTTGTGGGCGATACAAGTCATACTGCTTACCAGCATGTCATACTTTGGTTCGGCTGTATTGTTGGATGAAGCGGCCCGAACCGACATTACGCGTACGCTTACGCGAGACTGGTTCTACCGACGTGCTTTGCACACAGGTGGCTGGCGGGTGTCAGTTTCTCCAACTTTAGTTGAACCGAGTGTGGCTACGCCCGGTCCTTGAGAAGGTTAAAACATCACTAACTTGACGAACTATCGTTGTGGTTTTGATGCGTAGGTAAGAACGGTTCTTGCTGAGCTCGTAGCAGCCACGTAAAACTTGCAACAACAAAGTAGAGGACGTCTAACTTGTTTTTGCAGGGCCTGTTGTGATGTGATATGGTCAAGGCATGATGCTAAATTTTATTGTATGAGATGATCATGTTTTGTAACCGAGTTATCGGCAACTGGCAGGAGCCATATGGTTGTCGCTTTATTGTATGCAATGCAATCGCCCTGTAATGTTTTACTTTATCACTAAGCGGTAGCGATAGTCGTAGAAGCATAAGATTGGCGAGACGACAACGATGCTACGATGGAGATCAAGGTGTCGCGCCGATGACGATGGTGATCATGACGGTGCTTCAGAGATGGAGATCACAAGCACAAGATGATGATGGCCATATCATATCACTTATATTGATTGCATGTGATGTTTATCTTTTATGCATCTTATCTTGCTTTGATTGACGGTAGCATTATAAGATGATCTCTCACTAAATTATCAAGGTATAAGTGTTCTCCCTGAGTATGCACCGTTGCGAAAGTTCTTCGTGTCGAGACACCACGTGATGATCGGGTGTGATCTACGTTCAAATACAACGGGTGCAAAACAGTTGCACACGCGGAATACTCAGGTTAAACTTGACGAGCCTAGCATATAACAGATATGGCCTCGGAACACGGAGACCGAAAGGTCGAGCGTGAATCATATAGTAGATATGATCAACATAGTGATGTTCACCATTGAAACTACTCCATCTCACGTGATGATCGGAGATGGTTTAGTTGATTTGGATCACGTGATCACTTAGAGGATTAGAGGGATGTCTATCTAAGTGGGAGTTCTTAAGTAATATGATTAATTGAACTTAAATTTATCATGAACTTAGTACCTGATAGTATTTTGCTTGTCTATGTTGATTGTAGATAGATGGCCCGTGCTGTTGTTCCGTTTAATTTTAATGCGTTCCTTGAGAAAGCAAAGTTGAAAGATGATAGTAGCAATTACATGGACTGGGTCCGTAACTTGAGGATTATCTTCATTGCTGCACAGAAGAATGACGTCCTGGAAGCACCGCTAGGTGCCAGACCTGCTGCAGGAGCAACACCAGATGTTATGAATGTCTGGCAGAGCAAAGCTGATGACTACTCGATAGTTCAGTGTGCCATGCTTTACGGCTTAGAACCGGGACTTCAACGATGTTTTGAACGTCATGGAGCATATGAGATGTTCCAGGAGTTGAAGTTAATATTTCAAGTAAATGCCCGGATTGAGAGATATGAAGTCTCCAATAAGTTCTACAGCTGTAAGATGGAGGAGAATAGTTCTGTCAGTGAGCATATACTCAAAATGTCTGGGTATAACAATCACTTGATTCAACTGGGAGTTAATCTTCCGGATGATAGCGTCATTGACAGAATTCTTCAATCACTGCCACCAAGCTACAAGAGCTTCATAATGAACTATAACATGCAAGGGATGGATAAGAAGATTCTCGAGCTCTTCGCAATGCTAAAGGCTGCGGAGGTAGAAATCAAGTTGCTGCTCAGGAGAAGAAACCCAAGTCTGGACCTAAGCCTGAGACTGAGTGCTTCTACTGCAAACAGACTAGTCACTGGAAGCGGAACTGCCCCAAGTATTTGGCGGATAAGAAGAATGGCAAGGTGAACAAAGGTATATGTGATATACATGTTATTGATGTGTACCTTACTAATGCTCGAAGTAGTGATACGTCTCCAACGTATCTATAATTTTTGATTGCTCCATGCTATATTATCTTCTGTTTTGGACATTATTGGGCTTTATTATACACTTTTATATTATTTTTGGGACTAACCTATTAACCGGAGGCCCAGCCCAGAATTGTTGTTTTTTGCCTATTTCAGAGTTTCGCAGAAAAAGAATATCAAACGGAGTCCAAACGGAATGAAACCTTCGGGAACGTGATTTTCGGAACAAACGTGATCCAGAGGACTTGGACCCTACGTCAAGAAAGCTACCAGGAAGCCACGAGGTAGGGGGCGCGCCTACCCCCCTGGGCGCGCCCTCCACCCTCGTGGGCCCCACGTTGCTCCACCGACGTACTCCTTCCTCCTATATATACCTACGTAACCCCAAACTACCAGATACGGAGCCAAAAACCTAATTCCACCGCCGCAACCTTCTGTACCGTGAGATCCCATCTTGGGGCCTATTCTGGAGCTTCGCCAGAGGAGGCATCGATCACGGAGGGCTTCTACATCAACACCATAGCCTCTCCGATGAAGTGTGAGTAGTTTACCTCAGACCTTCGGGTCCATAGTTATTAGCTAGATGGCTTCCTCTCTCTTTTTGGATCTCAATACAATGTTCTCCCCCTCTCTTGTGGAGATCTATTCGATGTAATCTTCTTTTGCGGTGTGTTTGTTGAGACCGATGAATTGTGGGTTTATGATCAAGTTTATCTGTGAACAATATTTGAATCTTCTGAATTCTTTTATGTATGATTGGTTATCTTTGCAAGTCTCTTCGAATTATCAGTTTGGTTTGGCCTACTAGATTGATCTTTCTTGCAATGGGAGAAGTGCTTAGCTTTGGGTTCAATCTTGTGGTGTCCTTTCCCAGTGACAGTAGGGGCAGCAAGGCACGTATTGTATTGTTGCCATCGAGGATAACAAGATGGGGTTTATATCATATTGCATGAGTTTATCCCTCTACATCATGTCATCTTGCTTAAAGCCTTACTCTGTTCTTATGAACTTAATACTCTAGATGCATGCTGGATAGTGGTCGATGTGTGGAGTAATAGTAGTAGATGCAGGCAGGAGTCGGTCTACTTGTCTCGGACGTGATGCCTATATACATGATCATGCCTAGATATTCTCATAACTATGCTCAATTCTGTCAATTGCTCAACAGTAATTTGTCCACCCACCGTAAATACTTATGCTCTCGAGAGAAGCCACTAGTGAAACCTATGGCCCCCGGGTCTATTTTCCATCGTATTAATCTTCCAACACTTAGCTATTTCCGTTGCCTTTTATTTTACTTTGCATCTTTATCACAAAAATACCAAAAATATTATCTTTTCATATCTATCAGATCTCACTCTCGTAAGTGACCGTGTAGGGATTGACAACCCCTTATCGCGTTGGTTGCGAGGATTTATTTGTTTGTGTAGGTGCGAGGGACTCGTGTGTAGCCTCCTGCTGGATTGATACCTTGGTTCTCAAAAACTGAGGGAAATACTTACGCTACTTTGCTGCATCACCCTTTCCTCTTCAAGGGAAAACCAACGCAGTGCTCAAGAGGTAGCAAGTAGCACCTGGGTATTTGATACTGGTTCTGTTGCTAATATTTGCAACTCGAAACAGGAACTACGGATTAAGCGAAGATTGTCTAAGGACGAGGTGACGATGCGCGTGGGAAATGGTTCCAAAGTCGATGTGATCGCGGTCGGCATGCTACCTCTACATCTACCTTCGGGATTAGTTTTAGACCTAAATAATTGTTATTTGGTGCCAGCGTTAAGCATGAACATTATATCTGGATCTTGTTTGATGCGAGACGATTATTCATTTAAATCAGAGAATAATGGTTTTTCTATTTATATGAGTAATATCTTTTATGGTCATGCACCCTTGAAGAGTGGTCTATTTTTCTTGAATCTCGATAGTAGTGATACACATATTCATAATATTGAAGCCAAAAGATGCAGAGTTAATAATGATAGTGCAACTTATTTGTGGCACTGCCGTTTAGGTCATATCGGTGTAAAGCGCATGAAGAAACTCCATACCGATGGACTTTTGGAACCACTTGATTGTGAATCACTTGGTACTTGCGAACCGTGCCTCATGGGCAAGATGACTAAAACGCCGTTCTCCGGAACTATGGAGCGAGCAACAGATTTGTTGGAAATCATACATACAGATGTATGTGGTCCGATGAATGTTGAGGCTCGCGGCGGATATCATTATTTTCTCACCTTCATAGATGATTTGAGCAGATATGGGTATATCTACTTAATGAAACATAAGTCTGAAACATTTGAAAAGTTCAAAGAATTTCAGAGTGAAGTTGAGAAACACCGTAACAAGAAAATAAAGTTTCTACGATCAGATCGTGGAGGAGAATATTTGAGTTACGAGTTTGGTCTTCATTTGAAACAATGCGGAATAGTTTCGCAACTCACGCCACCCGGAACACCACAGCGTAATGGTGTGTCCGGACGTCGTAATCGTACTTTACTAGATATGGTGCGATCTATGATGTCTCTTACTGATTTACCGCTATCGTTTTGGGGTTATGCTTTAGAGACGGCTGCATTCACGTTAAATAGGACACCATCGAAATCCGTTGAGACGACGCCTTATGAACTGTGCTTTGGCAAGAAACCAAAGTTGTCGTTTCTTAAAGTTTGGGGCTACGATGCTTATGTGAAAAAGCTTCAACCTGATAAGCTCGAACCCAAATCGGAGAAATGTGTCTTCATAGGATACCCAAAAGAGACTGTTGGGTACACCTTCTATCACAAATCCAAAGGCAAGACTTTTGTTGCTAAATTTAGAATCTTTCTAGAGAAGGGGTTTCTCTCGAAAGAAGTGAGTGGGAGGAAAGTAGAACTTGATGAGGTAACTGTACCTGCTCCCTTATTGGAAAGTAGTTCATCACAGAAACCAGTTCCTGTGACACCTACACCAATTAGTGAGGAAGTTAATGATGATGATCATGAAACTTCAGATCAAGTTGTTACTGAACCTCGTAGGTCAACCAGAGTGAGATCTGCACCAGAGTGGTACGGTAATCCTGTTCTGGAGGTTATGTTACTGGACCATGACGAACCTACGAACTATGAAGAAGCGATGGTGAGCCCAGTTTCCGCAAAATGGCTTGAGGCCATGAAATCTGAGATGGGATCCATGTATGAGAACAAACTGTGGACTTTGGTTGACTTGCCCGATGATCGGCAAGCCATTGAGAATAAATGGATCTTCAAGAAGAAGACTGACGCTGACGGTAATGTTACTGTCTATAAAGCTCGACTTGTTGCAAAAGGTTTTCGACAAGTTCAAGGGATTGACTACGATGAGACTTTCTCACCTGTAGCAATGCTTAAGTCTCTCCGAATCATGTTAGCAATTGCCGCATTTTATGATTATGAAATTTGGCAAATGGATGTCAAAACTGCATTCCTGAATGGATTTCTGGAAGAAGAGTTGTATATGATGCAACCGGAAGGTTTTGTCGATCCAAAAGGAGCTAACAAAGTGTGCAAGCTCCAGCGATCCATTTATGGACTGGTGCAAGCCTCTCGGAGTTGGAATAAACGTTTTGATAGTGTGATAAAAGCATTCGGTTTTATACAGACTTTTGGAGAAGCCTGTATTTACAAGAAAGTGAGTGGGAGCTCTGTAGCATTTCTGATATTATATGTGGATGACATATTTGTTGGAAATATGCCCTAGAGGCAATAATAAAATGGTTATTATTATATTTCCTTGTTCATGATAATTGTCTATTGTGCATGCTATAATTGTGTTATCCGGAAATCGTAATACATGTGTGAACACATAGACCATACATGTCCCTAGTGAGCCTCTAGTTGACTAGCTCGTTGATCAATAGATGGTTATGTTTTCCTGACCATGGACATTGGATGTCATTGATAACGGGATCACATCATTAGGAGAATGATGTGATGGACAAGACCCAATCCTAAGCATAGCACTAGATCGTGTAGTTCGTTTGCTAAAGCTTTTCTAATGTCAAGTATCATTTCCTTAGACCATGAGATCATGCAACTCCCGGATACCGTAGGAATGCTTTGGGTGTACCAAACGTCACAACGTAACTGGGTGGCTATAAAGGTGTACTACAGGTATCTCCGAAAGTGTCTGTTGGGTTGGCACGGATCGAGACTGGGATTTGTCACTCCGTATGACGGAGAGGTATCTCTGGGCCCACTCGGTAATGCATCATCATAATGAGCTCAATGTGACTAAGTAGTTAGTCACAGGATCATGCATTACGGAACGAGTAAAGTGACTTGCCGGTAACGAGATTGAACGAGGTATTGGGATACCGACGATCGAATCTCGGGCAAGTAACGTACCGATTGACGAAGGGAATTGTATACAGGATTGCTTGAATCCTCGACATCGTGGTTCATCCGATGAGATCATCGTGGAACATGTGGGAGCCAACATGGGTATCCAAATCCCGTTGTTGGTTATTGGCTAGAGAGCGGTCTCGGTCATGTCTGCATGATTCCCGAACCCGTAGGGTCTACACACTTAAGGTTCGATGACGCTAGGGTTATAAGGAAGATTTGTATGTGGTTACCGAATGTTGTTCGGAGTCCCGGATGAGATCCCGGACGTCACGAGGAGTTCCGGAATGGTCCGGAGGTGAAGATTTATATATGGGAAGTCATCATACGGTCACCGGAAATATTCGAGGGTATACCGGTATTGTACCGGGACCACCGGAGGGGTTCCGGGGGTCCACCGGGAGGGTCCACCTGCCCCGGAGGGCCTTATGGGCTGTAGGTGGAAGGGAACCAATCCCTAAGTGGGCTGGGCGCCATCCCCCTTAGGGCCCATGCACCTAGGGTTTGGGGGAACCCTAAAGGGGGGCGCCCCCTTGCTTGGGGGGCAAGCCCCCTCCCCCTTGGCCGCCGCCCCCCCTCTAGATCTCATCTAGAGGGGCTGGCCCCCTTCCCCCTTCTTCCTATAAATAGAAGGGTAGAGGGAGGGCTGCAGGACCACATCCAAGGCGCAGCCGCTCCCCTCTCCAACACCTCTCCTCCTCCGCGTGAGCTTGGCGAAGCCCTGCAGGAGAACTGCCAGTCCATCACCACCACGCCGTCGTGCTGCTGTTGGAGCCCTCTTCCTCAACCTCTCCCTCCTCCTTGCTAGATCAAGGTGCGGGAGACGTCACCGGGCTGCACGTGTGTTGAACGCGGAGGTGCTGTTGTTCGGCGCTAGGATCGAAATCTACCGTGATCTGAATCGCTACGAGTACGACTCCCTCATCCGCGTTCTTGCAACGCTTCCGACTCGCGATCTTCAACGGTATGAATATGCACTCCCCTCTCTCTCGTTGCTAGTTACTCCATAGATTGATCTTGGTGATGCGTAGAAATTTTTTAATTTCTGCAACGATCCCCAACAGTGGCATCGTGAGCTAGGTCTATGCGTAGTTTCTATGCACGAGTAGAACACAAGTTGTTGTGGGCGTCGATTTTGTCAATTTACTTGCCGTTACTAGTCTTATCTTGATTCGGCGGTATAGTGGGATGCAGCGGCCCGGACCGACCTTACACGTACGCTTACGTGAGACAGGTTCCACCGACTGACATGCACTAGTTGCATAAGGTGGCTAGCGGGTGTGTGTCTCTCCCACTTTAGTCAGATCGGATTCGATGAAAAGGGTCCTTATGAAGGGTAAATAGAAATTGGCATATCACGTTGTGGTTTTGCCGTAGGTAAGAAACGTTCTTGCTAGAAACCTATAGCGGCCACGTAAAAATTTGCAACAACAATTAGAGGACGTCTAACTTGTTTTTGCAGCATGTGTCATGTGATGTGATATGGCCAGAAGAATGTGATGAATGATATATGTGATGTATGAGATTGATCATGTTCTTGTAATAGGAATCACGACTTGCATGTCGATGAGTATGACAACCGGCAGGAGCCATAGGAGTTGTCTTAATTTATTTATAACCTGCATGTCAACTGAAACGTCATGTAATTACTTTACTTTATTGCTAACCGTTAGACATAGTTGTAGAAGTAATAGTTGGCGAGACAACTTCATGAAGACACGATGATGGAGATCATGATGATGGAGATCATGGTGTCATGCCGGTGACGATGATGATCATGGCGCCCCGAAGATGAAGATCAAAAGGAGTAAAATGATATTGGCCATATCATGTCACTATTTGATTGCATGTGATGTTTATCATGTTTTACATCTTATTTGCTTAGAATGACGGTAGCATAAATAAGATGATCCCTCGCTAAAATTTCAAGAAAGTGTTCCCCCTAACTGTGCACCATTGCGAAGGTTCGTTGTTCCGAAGCACCACGTGATGATCGGGTGTGATAGGTTCTAACGTTCGCATACAACGGGTGTAAGCCAGATTTACACACGCAACACACTTAGGTTGACTTGACGAGCCTAGCATGTACAGACATGGCCTCGGAACACAAGAGACCGAAAGGTCGAACATGAGTCGTATAGCAGATAGGATCAACATGAAGATGTTCACCAATGATGACTAGTCCATCTCACGTGATGATCGAACACGGCCTAGTTGACTCGGATCATGTATCACTTAGATGACTAGAGGGATGTCTTACTGAGTGGGAGTGCATTAATAATTTGATTAGATGAACTTAATTATCATGAACTTAGTCTAAAATCTTTACAATATGTCTTGTAGATCAAATGGCCCATGCTAATGTCAACCTCAACTTCAACGCGTTCCTAGAGAAAACCAAGCTGAAAGATGATGGTAGCAACTATACGGACTGGGTCCGGAACTTGAGGATCATCCTCATAGCTGCCAAGAAAGCATATGTCCTTGAAGCACCGCTAGGTGAAGCACCCGTCCCAGCAAACCAAGACGTTATGAACGCCTGGGAAACACGTGTTGATGATTACTCCCTGGTTCAGTGCGGCATGCTTTACAGCTTAGAACCGGGGCTCCAAAAGCGTTTCGAGCAGCACGGAGCATATGAGATGTTCCAAGAGCTGAAAATGGTTTTCCAAGCTCATGCCCGGGTCGAGAGATATGAAGTCTCCGACAAGTTCTACAGTTGTAAGATGGAGGAGAATAGTTCCATCAGCGAACACATACTCAAAATGTCTGGGTTGCACAACCGCTTGTCTCAGCTGGGAGTTAATCTCCCGGATGACGCGGTCGTTGACAGAATCCTTCAGTCGCTTCCACCTAGCTACAAGAGCTTTGTGATG
Organism: Triticum aestivum; assembly: GCF_018294505.1. Classification (NCBI taxonomy): domain Eukaryota; kingdom Viridiplantae; phylum Streptophyta; class Magnoliopsida; order Poales; family Poaceae; genus Triticum; species Triticum aestivum. The sequence continues at coordinate 359,179,590 of NC_057796.1, forward strand.
AACTTCAATATGCAGGGGATGGAGAAAACCATTCCTGAGGTATATTCGATGCTGAAATCAGCGGAGGTGGAGATCAAAAAGGAACATCAAGTGTTGATGGTGAATAAGACCACTAAGTTCAAGAAAGGCAAGGGTAAAAAGAGCTTCAAGAAAGACGGCAAGGGAGTTGCCGTGCCCGGTAAGCAAGCTGCCGGGAAGAAGACAAAGAATGGACCCAAGCCTGAGACTGAGTGCTTTTATTGCAAGGGAAACGGTCACTAGAAGCGGAACTGCCCCAAGTACTTAGCGGACAAGAAGGCCGGCAACACCAAAGGTATATGTGATATACATGTTATTGATGTGTACCTTACCAGTACTCGTAGTAGCTCCTGGGTATTTGATACCGGTGCGGTTGCTCATATTTGTAACTCAAAACAGGAGCTGCGGAATAAGCGAAGACTGGCGAAGGACGAGGTGACGATGCGCGTCGGGAATGGTTCCAAGGTCGATGTGATCGCCGTCGGCACGCTACCTCTACATTTACCTACGGGATTAGTTTTAAACCTCAATAATTGTTATTTAGTGCTAGCTTTGAGCATGAACATTGTATCTGGATCTCGTTTGATGCGAGATGGCTACTCATTTAAATCCGAGAATAATGGTTGTTCTATTTATATGAGAGATATGTTTTATGGTCATGCCCCGCTGGTCAATGGTTTATTCTTAATGAATCTCGAACGTGATGTTACACATATTCATAGCGTGAATTCCAAGAAATGGAAGGTTGATAATGATAGTCCCACATACTTGTGGCACTGCCGCCTTGGTCACATTGGTGTCAAACGCATGAAGAAACTCCATGCAGATGGACTTTTGGAGTCTCTTGATTATGAATCATTTGACACGTGCGAACCATGCCTCATGGGCAAAATGACCAAGACTCCGTTCTCCGGAACAATGGAGCGAGCAACCAACTTATTTGAAATCATACATACTGATGTGTGCGGTCCAATGAGCGTTGAGGCTCGCGGTGGCTATCGTTATGTTCTCACCCTCACTGATGACTTGAGTAGATATGGGTATGTCTACTTAATGAAACACAAGTCTGAGACCTTTGAAAAGTTCAAGGAATTTCAGAGTGAGGTTGAGAATCAACGTGACAGGAAAATAAAGTTCTTACGATCAGATCATGGAGGGGAATATTTGAGTCACGAATTTGGCACACACTTAAGGAGATGTGGAATTATTTCACAACTCACGCCGCCTGGAACACCTCAGCGTAATGGTGTGTCCGAACGTCGTAATCGCACTCTATTGGATATGGTGCGATCTATGATGTCTCTTACCGATCTACCGCTATCATTTTGGGGTTATGCTTTAGAGACTGCCACATTCACTTTAAATAGGGCTCCGTCGAAATCCGTTGAGACAAAACCGTATGAATTATGGTTTGGAAACAAACCTAAGCTGTCGTTTCTTAAAGTTTGGGGATGCGATGCTTATGTCAAGAAACTTCAACCTGAAAAGCTCGAACCCAAGTCGGAAAAATGCGTCTTCATAGGATACCCTAAGGAAACCATTGGGTATACCTTCTACCTCAGATCCGAAGGCAAGATCTTCGTTGCCAAGAACGGGTCCTTTCTGGAGAAAGAGTTTCTCTCGAAAGAAATAAGTGGGAGGAAAGTGGAACTTGATGAGATGACCCCTCTCGAACCAGAAAGTAGCGCAGCACAAGAAAATGTTTCTGTGGTGCCTGCACCAACTAGAGAGGAAGTTAATGATGACGATCATGATCAAGTTACCACTGAACTTCGTAGGTCCACAAGGACACGTTCCGCACCAGAGTGGTACGGCAACCCTGTCCTGGAAATCATGTTGTTGGACAACGGTGAACCTTCGAACTATGAAGAAGCAATGGCAGGCCCAGATTCCAACAAATGGCTTGAAGCCATGCAATCCGAGATAGGATCCATGTATGAAAACAAAGTATGGACTTTGATAGACTTGCCCGATGATCGGCGAGCGATAGAAAATAAATGGATCTTTAAGAAGAAGACGGACGCGGATGGAAATGTTACCATCTATAAAGCTCGACTTGTCGCTAAGGGTTATCGACAAGTTCAAGGAGTTGACTACGATGAGACCTTCTCACCGGTAGCGAAGCTGAAGTCCGTCCGAATCATATTAGCAATTGCCGCATTCTACGATTATGAAATATGGAAATGGACGTCAAAATGGCATTCCTTAACGGCTTCCTTAAGGAATAATTGTATATGATGCAGCCGGAAGGTTTTGTCGATCCTAAGAATGCTGACAAGGTATGCAAGCTCCAGTGCTCAATCTATGGGCTGGTGCAGGCATCTCGGAGTTGGAACATTCGCTTTGATGAGATGATCAAAGCGTTTGGGTTTACACAGACTTATGGAGAAGCCTGTGTTTACAAGAAAGTGAGTGGGAGCTCCGTAGCATTTCTCATATTATATGTTGATGACATACTATTGATGGGAATGATATAGAATTCTTGGAAAGCATAAAGGCCTACTTGAATAAGTGTTTTTCAATGAAGGACCTTGGAGAAGCTGCTTACATTAGGCATCAAGATCTATAGAGATAGATCGAGACGCCTCATAGGTCTTTCACAAAGCACATACCTTGACAAGATATTGAAGAAGTTCAATATGGATCCGTCCAAGAAGGGGTTCTTGCCTGTATTGCAAGGTGTGAGATTGAGCACGGCTCAATGCCCGACCACAGCAGAAGATAGAGAAAAGATGAGTGTCATCCCCTATGCCTCGGCCATAGGGTCTATTATGTATGCCATGTTGTGTACCAGACCTGATGTAAACCTTGCCGTAAGTTTGGTAGAAAGGTACCAAAGTAATCCCGGCATGGAACACTGGACAGCGGTCAAGAACATCCTGAAGTACCTCAAAAGGACTAAGGATATGTTTCTGGTTTATGGAGGTGACGAAGAGCTCGTCGTAAAGGGTTACGTCGATGCTAGCTTCGACACAGATCTGGATGACTCTAAGTCACAAACCGGATACGTGTATATTTTGAATGGTGGGGCAGTCAGCTGGTGCAGTTGCAAGCAAAGCGTCGTGGCGGGATCTACATGTGAAGCGGAGTACATGGCAGCCTCGGAGGCAGCACATGAAGCAATCTGGATGAAGGAGTTCATTGCCGACCTAGGAGTTATTCCCAATGCATCGGGGCCGATGACTCTCTTCTGTGACAACACTGGAGCTATTGCCCTTGCCAAGGAGCCCAGGTTTCACAAGAAGACCAGGCACATCAAGCGTCGCTTCAACTCCATTCGTGAAAATGTTCAAAATGGAGACATAGATATTTGTAAAGTGCATACGGATTTGAATGTCGCAAATCCGTTGACTAAACCTCTTCCACGGGCGAAACATGATCAACACCAGAACTCTATGGGTGTGCGATTCATCACAATGTAACTAGATTATTGACTCTAGTGCAAGTGGGAGACTGTTGGAAATATGCCCTAGAGGCAATAATAAAATGGTTATTATTATATTTCCTTGTTCATGATAATTGTCTATTGTTCATGCTATAATTGTGTTATCCGAAAAGTAATACATGTGTGAACACATAGACCATAACATGTCCCTAGTGAGCCTCTAGTTGACTAGCTCGTTGATCAATAGATGGTTACGTTTTCCTGACCATGGACATTGGATGTCATTGATAACGGGATCACATCATTAGGAGAATGATGTGATGGACAAGACCCAATCCTAAGCATAGCACTAGATCGTGTAGTTCATTTGCTAAAGCTTTTCTAATGTCAAGTATCATTTCCTTAGACCATGAGATCATGCAACTCCCGGATACCGTAGGAATGCTTTGGGTGTACCAAACGTCACAACGTAACTGGGTGGCTATAAAGGTGTACTACAGGTATCTCCGAAAGTGTCTGTTGGGTTGGCACGGATCGAGACTGGGATTTGTCACTCCGTATGACGGAGAGGTATCTCTGGGCCCACTCGGTAATGCATCATCATAATGATCTCAATGTGACTAAGTAGTTAGTCACGGGATCATGCATTACGGAACGAGTAAAGTGACTTGCCGGTAACGAGATTGAACGAGGTATTGGGATACCGACGATCGAATCTCGGGCAAGTAACGTACCGATTGGCGAAGGGAATTGTATACGGATTGCTTGAATCCTCGACATCGTGGTTCATCCGATGAGATCATCGTGGAACATGTGGGAGCCAACATGGGTATCCAGATCCCGTTGTTGGTTATTGGCTAGAGAGCGGTCTCGGTCATGTCTGCATGATTCCCGAACCCGTAGGGTCTACACACTTAAGGTTCGATGACGCTAGGGTTATAAGGAAGATTTGTATGTGGTTACCGAATGTTGTTCGGAGTCCCGGATGAGATCCCGGACGTCACGAGGAGTTCCAGAATGGTCCGGAGGTGAAGATTTATATATGGGAAGTCATCATACGGTCACCGGAAATATTCGGGGGTATACCGGTATTGTACCGGGACCATCGGAGGGGTTCCGGGGGTCCACCGGGAGGGTCCACCTGCCCCGGAGGGCCTTATGGTCTGTAGGTGGAAGGGAACCAGCCCCTAAGTGGGCTGGGCGCCATCCCCCTTAGGGCCCATGCGCCTAGGGTTTGGGGGAACCCTAAAGGGGGGCGCCCCCCTTGCTTGGGGGGTAAGCCCCCTCCCCCTTGGCTGCCGCCCCCCTCTAGATCTCATCTAGAGGGGCCGGCCCCTTCCCCCTTCTCCCTATAAATAGAGGGGTAGAGGGAGGGCTGCAGGACCACATACAAGGCGCAACCCCTCCCCTCCCCAACACCTCTCCTCCTCCGCGTGAGCTTGGCGAAGCCCTGCCGGAGAACTGCCAGTCCATCACCACCACGCCGTCGTGCTGCTGTTGGAGCCCTCTTCCTCAACCTCTCCCTCCTCCTTGCTGGATCAAGGTGCGGGAGACGTCACCGGCTGCACGTGTGTTGAACGCGGAGGTGTCGTTGTTCGGCGCTAGGATCGGAATCTACCGCGATCTGAATCGCTACGAGTACGACTCCCTCATCCGCATTCTTGCAACGCTTCCGACTCGCGATCTTCAAGGGTATGAAGATGCACTCCCCTCTCTCTCGTTGCTAGTTACTCCATAGATTGATCTTGGTGATGCGTAGAAATTTTTTAATTTCTGCAACGATCCCCAACAATATTATTGATTGGAAATGATATAGAATTTCTGGATAGCATAAAGGGATACTTGAATAAGAGTTTTTCAATGAAAGACCTCGGTGAAGCTGCTTATATATTGGGCATCAAGATCTATAGAGATAGATCAAGAAGCTTAATTGGACTTTCACAAAGCACATACCTTGACAAAGTTTTGAAGAAGTTCAAAATGGATCAAGCAAAGAAAGGGTTCTTGCCTGTGTTACAAGGTGTGAAGTTGAGTAAGACTCAATGCCCGACCACTGCAGAAGATAGAGAGAAGATGAAAGATGTTCCCTATGCTTCAGCCATAGGCTCTATCATGTATGCAATGCTGTGTACCAGACCTGATGTGTGCCTTGCCATAAGTTTAGCAGGGAGGTACCAAAGTAATCCAGGAGTGGATCACTGGACAGCGGTCAAGAACATCCTGAAATACCTGAAAAGGACTAAGGATATGTTTCTCGTTTATGGAGGTGACGAAGAGCTAACCGTAAATGGTTACGTCGATGCAAGCTTTGACACTGATCCGGACGATTCTAAATCGCAATCCGGATACGTGTTTACATTGAACGGTGGAGCTGTTAGTTGGTACAATTCTAAACAAAGCGTTGTGGCGGGATCTACATGTGAAGCGGAGTACATAGCTGCTTCGGAAGCAGCAAATGAAGGAGCCTAGATGAAGGAGTTCATATCCGATCTAGGTGTCATACCTAGTGCATCAGGTCCAATGAAAATCTTTTCTGACAATACTGGTGCAATTGCCTTGGCGAAGGAATCCAGATTTCACAAGAGAACCAAGCACATCAAGAGACGCTTCAATTCCATCCGGGATCTAGTCCAGGTGGGAGACATAGAAATTTGCAAGATACATACGGATCTGAATGTTGCAGACCCGTTGACTAAGCCTCTTCCACGAGCAAAACATGATCAACACCAAGGCTCCATGGGTGTTAGAATCATTACTGTGTAATCTAGATTATTGACTCTAGTGCAAGTGGGAGACTGAAGGAAATATGCCCTAGAGGCAATAATAAAGTTATTATTTATTTCCTTATATCATGATAAATGTTTATTATTCATGCTAGAATTGTATTAACCGGAAACATGATAGATGTGTGAATACATAGACAAACAGAGTGTCACTAGTATGCCTCCACTTGACTAGCTCGTTGATCAAAAATGGTTATGTTTCCTAGCCATAGACATGAGTTGTCATTTGATCAACGGGATCACATCATTAGGAGAATGATGTGATTGACTTGACCCATTCCGTTAGCTTAGCACACGATTGTTTAGTATTCTGCTATTGCTTTCTTCATGACTTATACATGTTCCTATGACTATGAGATTATGCAACTCCCGTTTACCATAGGAACACTTTGTGTGCTACCAAACGTCACAACGTAACTGGGTGATTATAAAGGTGCTCTACAGGTGTCTCCAAAGGTACTTGTTGGGTTGGCGTATTTCGAGATTAGGATTTGTCACTCCGATTGTCGGAGAGGTATCTCTAGGCCCACTCGGTAATGCACATCACTTAAGCCTTGCAAGCATTGCAACTAATGAGTTAGTTGCAGGATGATGTATTACGGAACGAGTAAAGAGACTTGCCGGTAACGAGATTGAACTAGGTATTGAGATACCGACGATCGAATCTCGGGCAAGTAACATACCGATGACAAAGGGAACAACGTATGTTGTTATCGGTTTGACCGATAAAGATCTTCGTAGAGTATGTGGGAGCCAATATGAACATCCAGGTTCCGCTATTGGTTATTGACCGGAGACGTGTCTCGGTCATGTCTACATAGTTCTCGAACCCGTAGGGTCCGCACGCTTAAAGTTTCGATGACAGTTATATTATGAGTTTATATGTTTTGATGTACCGAAGGTAGTTCGGAGTCCCAGATGTGATCACGGACATGACGAGGAGTCTAGAAATGGCCGAGACATGAAGATTGATATATTGGACGACTATATTCGGACACCGGAATGGTTCCGGGGGTTATCGGATATATACCGGAGTACTGGGAGGTTACCGGAACCCCCCGGGGGTTTAATGGGCCTACATGGGCCTTAGTGGAGAAGAGGAGAGGCGGCTAGGGCAGGCCGCGCACCCCCCTTTCCTTCCTCTCTCTCCTCTTTCCCCCCTTCTCCTAATCCAACAAGGAAGGGAGGGAGTCCTACTCCCGGTGGGAGTAGGACTCCTCCTGGCGCGCCCCTCTCCTGGCCGGCCGCCTCTCCCCCCTTGCTCCTTTATATATGGGGGCAGGGGGGCACCCCAAAGACAACACTTGATCATTGATCTTTTAGCCGTGTGCGGTGCCCCACTCCACCATAGTCCACCTCGATAATATCGTAGCAGTGCTTAGGCAAAGCCCTGCGTCGGTAGAACATCATCATCGTCACCACGCCGTCGTGCTGACGAAACTCTCCCTCAACACTCGGCTGGATCGGAGTTCGAGGGACGTCATCGGGCCGAACGTGTGCTGAACTCGGAGGTGCCGTGCGTTCGGTACTTGATCGGTCAGATCGTGAAGACGTACGACTACATCAACCGCGTCGTAATAAACGCTTCCGCTTTCGGTCTACGAGGGTACGTGGACATACTCTCCCCTCTCGTTGCTATACATCACCATGATCTTGCGTGTGCGTAGGATTTTTTTTGAAATTACTACGTTCCCCAACAGGATTTGCTTGGTTTCGAGTGGATCTAGCATCTCCCCAAGTTTCAACGCTTCCCATCCACGAAATCCATCCACTTTTAGCCCCAAAATCATCCATTTCAGCCACAATTTCGTCCCGACTCCAGCGGTACTTCCGCCCACTCCTAGCGGTACTACCGCTGAGCTCCAGGAGCAGTACAACCGCTCTCCCAACCGGTACTACCGCCCCTCCCAGTTTCAGCCTCGGCTGATGGACAGTTTCGACCATATCTTCCACACCCGGAATCCGATTTTGGCGTTCTTTAGCTCGTTGAGTAGCTGCCGCGGCCTGGCGCGCCTCCTCCTCGGCCTCGCGCTGCTCCTCCTCGAGGTCGCGCTCGAGCATCTCGAGGTACTCGCCGTCGCGGCGCTCCTCGGCCACCCGGATCTGGCGCCAGTGCTCGAGGTACGCCGCCTCCTTCGCCGGCGTCGCCCCCACCCAGACGGGCGGCGCGCGCACCCACTCGCGCACTACTCTCGTCCAGGAGTAGCACTCGATGGGGGACGGCTCCGGCTCGGGCTCGGGCTGCGGCTCCGGCTTGACACGACATCAGGGAGGGGACGGCGGGGCCACCGGCGGCACCACGCAGTTGCCCGCCGCGGAGAGGGCAAGTGCCTGCGCCATTGCCGCCTCGTACCGAGCCTCCTCTTCCTCCACCGCCTCCGCCCTGCGCCGCTCGTCCTCCTCACTCTCCCGGTAGACGGCCGCAAGGGCCGCCTGGTAGCCATCCTCCGCCGCCTGGTCCTTCTCGCGGACGACGAGCGGCGGCGGCGGCACGCTCCGGTCGACCTCGCGCACGCCCCGTCGCCTCGCCTCCTCGTGCTCGAAGGCGAACCACCTCGCCCAGTTGGGCGAGTCGGATGCGTAGGCGGCCTCGCGGCGCTGCTCCGGCGTCAACAGCGCCCGCCGGCGTCGCACCTCCTCCGCGTGAGCCCTAGCCGACCGCGGCGCCGCCGGCACTAGGATCCTATCCGGATCCAGATGTCAGTCATGCGGCAGGGTGGCGTCGGGGTACGGCAGAGGCACGCTGTGCTGCCAGTGCCACTCCGCCTGGTGCACTGGCACGTTCACGCGCTGCCTCTGCCGGCGAGGCGCCGGCGCCGGTGGAGGCGGGAGGAACTCTGAGGGGAAAGGGGTGGCGGGGGCCTTGCCCTTGGCCTTGCTGCCGTTGGCGCCGGAGAAGAACCCCATCTCGCTGTGGTTGTGGTGGCTAAGGTTTGCCGGCGACGGGGGAGCAAAGCTTGCTAGATGTGGACGGCGAGTTTGGATGAGGACGGCCCTGCCGCACGGTCGGCTTACAAAAGGACGAGCGCCGTCGCTGACGCGTGGGCCCATGGTCATAAATTAAGCTGACCGCGTGGGCAGCGGGTAGTTGGACGGCCGCCATGTGGGAACGCGGCAGACAGCGAGAAGGCGCGCGTAGCGTCCGTTCAGGGTCCGCGCCGACGCATTTGGGGCGCAAATTTGGGCCGCAAATCCGTCGGCGCGGACGCGATGCGGACATGATTTGGGTTTGGGTCGACGCGTTGGGCCGTCACTTTTGTCCGCGCCGACCCAAACGGACGCAGGCGGACGAAATGGGTCGATCCTTTGGAGTTGCTCTTATAGAACTTTGCACACGACAATCAATGATGCACAAATTTGTAAAATAGGTGTACGTAAAGTATGTGATCGCGAGCTCACAGGAGCTCGGAATCACGCCCGTCCAGAAACGCTATGAGATTCGGTGCATTGAATGGACGTGGGCCATATGGAGCGGGGAAAATCAGGAATACTCCTGTGTACGTATCAGACAGATGGGCCCTGGTGAACCGAAATTTGCACGGCGACGACGGATGGAGGCCGAGCCGTGGCCCGAGACGTCACCGGCGTCCTGACCCGTGGATCAGAATCGGCGCCTTCCGGTAGCGCCGGCAGTGCACGCAGTAATTGCTTGTAGGTAGGAAACTGGTAGGTGAGGAAGTGTCTTTGGACTTCGCATTCTTCCCAGGCGGCGAGGTGCTGCGGAGATCTACTACGACGAAGGCGATTGGGCGCTCCAGCGAGGTCCGAGGCCATGGAGTTCTTGATGCAGCCGATAAACAGGTTAGTGTCTGCTTTACGAATTCTTCTCTTTCTTCGTTTGGGTCAGTTATTTGGACAGACGCCGATTCTGTCGGTTGAAAACTTCTTTTTATTGGATAGAACGCTACTGGTGGAGGTGAACGATAATGACATCACGATGGGTGCTGTGCGTGTCCCGCTGGATGCGCCAGCATATGTTGAGCTTGCAGCGCCGGCTGCTTCGAGTGCGGATGGCCAGATCTGGCGTGAGGAGGGCGGTGCAGAGGCTGGAAGTGCAGATAAGGCTCAGTGTTCGGAGCACTCCATAGAACAATTGGACCCAAAAACACCAGGTTGGACACAAAGGTACTGAAAGCTTGTAGATGAAATGGCAAATAGATTTTCAGGTTTAGTCCATATGTTCTATTGCTGCTGAAAGCAGATGTTGATATGATAGGAAGGAGAAAAATAGATTTGTGTGAGGTCCTGATATATCATCCACTACAGGCAATATAGAAAAATTCGAATTGAATGGGAAGTGGGTGTGCAGGTAGAAAGTGCAATGCATATGAGAATAATAGATTTGGGACCTAAAAGTATGTTCATCTGTACATTCTGAAAGTTGATGTAGTTGAAACAATGGATTAATTTGAAATGCTATATGATTAATTATTTTGTCCATTGGAAGCAGAGTGCATGTAGGTGCTGCTGCTCTGGGCAGGGCTCCTTGCGCGGACAGGGTGACAGTCCTGGAGAAGACAATCCGGGAATTTGCAGAGCAACCTGGAGACATTGTCATTGTGCCAAGATAGGAACAAGTTTCGACACACTTGGTGAGGCCTATAACTTTTACAACTTGTACTCTTGGGAGAAAGGATTTGGAATTAGATATGGAAAGAGCAGAATGAATGTCAACTGGACAAAGTGTATGCAAGAGATAGTATGTGGATCCGCGGTATGACAGGTATTACAGCAGCTTCAGTAGAAAGTTTATAAGTTACTCGTTGAATTTGATCCCCTCTATGTACACTGAATGATGTTGTTTTTTCGGAATGGCAGGGGAAACCAATTGTTGAAAATACACGTTCATGTCGATGTGAATGCCCAGCTCTCATGAGATTGTTGCGGAAGTATATGAGCTTAATCTTTGACAGTGAGTCTGAAGAGAATTATGAGG